>NC_073746.1:210966334-211228834 GCF_029784135.1 Toxorhynchites rutilus septentrionalis
AGCTCTCTAGAGCACTGAGAGCACAAGGCATACAATCGAATATCCCCGTCCGGGATATCTTAGGTAGCCGTGATCCTGATCTTCTGCTTCATCTATACCTGTTCCTCAGAAACGCCGATGTCAACGTTTAATGATGTTTCCTTCGTTGTGTCCCCGTTTCATATCCCTCCTATCCGATCTATAAACTTTTACTTAGTCGCGGCAATACATACACACACTCTTTACAGATACACGGACCAAAGGTTGTGCAGTCCACTGAACATTCAACAAGAGCCAAAGGTTGTACCGCTCATGACAACTCTACACGAATTGATGATTGCGCCGGCTAGTGACCATTCTATCCTGAATTCCTCGAGTCGAGAAAGACGCACCACGCTAGATATGGGGTACAGACTAGGGGGGCGTTGCTGATTAATGGTCAGCTGCATCCCAATAGGAAGTATCCCGTGTCGGGCACACGTACAGAGCATTGGAGACAACAACATCCCAATTACGAAAACACTTGTAATACTAACCTCGAGCCAACCGCGAGTAATCGGTTACATATTACTAACATAGATAATAAGAAAAATTGTCCAAGTATTGGACTCCCGGCCCCGTGAGGCTAACGCCATATGAGCCTTGATAAAAATATATATTTTGGGAAATTTGGAATAAATTGGTTCAATAGAACTTGAGATATCGTGAACGCAGGCTTGGAAAAATAGTTTCGAGAAAAACTTCACTAAATTGACTATAACTCGGTAAATAACAGGATTTTCAAAAATTCTTTTCTCTCTTTCTTCTTGAATGTCTAAACATCATGAATGTGACAAAAAAGGTGGGTAATGCAACGGACATAACCGGAGAGATGTGGGACTACATCTTCTTACTTCCTTTCGATTATTCATCTTCTTGATTTGTTTTATTGATGTTTTGTACTTAAACTTCTAATTCGGCGGAAATACAATGGCAACAGCTTGTATCTTAAATGACGATTTTTCAAGGCTTCTCAGTTTAGAAGTCGGCGTTGGAGAAACATATTCCGGTCTGCACAGAGGTAAGCGAATACATAAGTACTCGCAGTTTAATATATGTGCAATGCCGATTTCCCCAGGCACCTTGCTTTTGAAATCTCTGTTACGGAAAACATTTCGGTAGGAACAAATCTATAACATTCATGAATGTTCAATGCCGATTCCTCCATGCTGCTTGGTTTTGATGTCTGTGTTAGGAAACCGTAAATCGGGCCAATTATAACGTGGCAGTTAGGGCGTTCAGATAACGCTTGACATTTTACATTTATTCAATGGTTTTTCTCATAAAAAATAAAATTTTATTGATTGTAATAGATTCGTAGAAATATTTCCTATCAGTTGATACAAACATCTTTCCGATCTATTAAGAAATGTTCGAGTTCGAAATATTTCATTTTTTTCCTGCATGTTTTGTGTTTAGGTTTTCATTTCATACCCCATATATTCCGGTTAGACGTATTCCCACGTCAAAATTGGATTTCTTTTTGAAATTTCTAGACTAGTAAATCCCCTAAATGAAACTTTTTCGAGGTTACAGACGAATAAACTGCAAAAGTTTGAAGTCTCTATAATTCAACTATCTCTCTTTCTCATCTCTCTATCTCTCTCTCTTCTCTCTTTCTTTATTTCGTTCATTCTCTGTTTTTTCCTTCTCTCATCTTGCTTTCTCTAATTCTTTCGCTCATCTCTCTTTCTTCTTTCTTTTTTCTTCTCTCTCTTTCTCTTTCTCTTGCTTAAACTCTATAAACATAAACAAATACAAGTCGCCCCGGCGAATTAGGGTCCAGCTATGAACAATTCTGAAATATTGACGGGATATTTCATTATGTCAGCATTTAACATAAAACAATATTTATAACACAGTGCATCAGGAAACGAATTATAGGTTCCTATCCCTGAAAAACTAAAAGAAACAACTATGCGTATTATAATGCAATAAACCAATAAAGGTTTTGGCGGTGGTCTAATACAAAATCAAACACATCTTCAACAACTGTGATTTTTTATGCAAATTTTCAATAAAACTGCGTTGTCCAATGATTTGTTTCAAAAAATATATTCTCATCTTTGTACCGTCTTATGTCGAAAAATAATACTTTAATTGGAAAAAAAAACCTAGGGGACGGTTATATCTGTGATATAACCGCAAGGTTGACAAAGGACTGCCGTTGGTTTAGCGATCATTTGTTCGAAGTTATATTTATATCATTTCCAATATCTGTTGCTTCCAATCATTCTACATGAATGTTGCGCTCGTTCTTCCTTCGTCACAACACCCATTTCCCGTTTGAAAATTTTACATTTACATTTACATTTACTCAATACTATGGAACCCGAGGCGTTGGGGTTTTGCGACAGCGATGTCATGATTGATTCTATCGAATGCGGCTGAAAAATCTGTATAAACAGCATAGATTTGGTTACGAGACTGTAGAGAGCGGGCGATAAACGATGTATACAGTACCAGATTTGTGGAAGTAGACCTTTTGAGCACGAAACCGTGTTGTTGATCGGAGATGTAATTGCTGCAGGCGTGGGAGATAGTATCTAAAACTATTATTTCAAGTTTGGCAATAGAACAAAGGCAAGCGATACCTTTATAGTTGCAGACGTCCTTTTCATTGTCTTTTAAAAAAAAAACAGGATAAACGAAAGAATTTTTCCATGTCCCTTAGAAAGGGGGAGTGAAGTGTCTAACCATCATAGAAACATTTATTATACCCTTAAACCTCCATATGCCTAATTTGGTTTCATTATTTTTTCATTTTCAAATTCAATAAATTAGAAATGTTTTTTTTCAAATATCTCGAGAATGGCTGCATTTAGAAGGAGATTGATAAAGAGTTTTTTTTTATTTTCAATCACATCAGGATTCATAATTTGTGGCTAAAAATGATTGTTAACATACAAAAATTCGAAGTTTCTAAAATTCTTAAAAAATCGATGTTCTACAAAGTTAGTCAAAAATAGTTTTACCATCCTGGACTCACTTTTGAATTTTCTACATGACTTCTATTTTATATGAAAACCTCAAAAAAAATTAAAAAATACATATATAAATATTTAAAAAAATTAAAGAATACAATAAATTAGAAAGTGTATGTCGCAGAAATGGGTGCGATATACTATGCTCTAGGGATCATCGAAACACTGCCCATCGACCATTATTTTATTTTTTCAGACAGTCTCAGCTCAATAGAGGCAATCCGCTCAATGAAAGTTGATAAACGCTCATCTTATTTCCTAACAAGAATAAGACATCTATTGCGGACTCGCTAGCTAAGGTGGACGCTTCAGAAGGCACACTTTTTGAAAGGCAAATAGCCTATAATGATTTTTTTCAGATTTCTCGTCAGTACACACTCATTAGTTGGCAGCGCAGGTGGAGTGAAGATGAGTTCGGTCGCTGGTTACACACGATTATCCCTAAAGTCTCGACGAGTGCTTGGTTTAAGGGATTGAATGTAGGTCGTGATTTCATTCGCGTGATATCTCGGCTCATGTCCAATCACTACAACCTAAACGCGCATCTCTATCGCATTGGACTCGCAGCAAACAATCTTTGTGATTGTGGCGATGGCTACCACGACATCGAGTATATTGTCTGGTCGTGTATCCGGTTCCATGCTGCTCGCTCTCAGCTCTCTAGAGCACTGAGAGCAAAAGGCAGACAATCAGATATCCCCGTCCGGGATATCTTAGGTAGCCGTGATCCTGATCTTCTGCTTCATCTATACCTGTTCCTCAGAAACGCCGATGTCAACGTTTAATGATGTTTCCTTCGTTGTGTCCCGTTTCATATCCCTCCTATCCGATCTATAAACTTTTACTTAGTCGCGGCAATACATACACACACACTCTTTACAGATACACGGACCAAAGGTTGTGCAGTCCACTGATCATTCAACAAGAGCCAAAGGTTGTACCGCTCATGACAACTCTACACGAACTGATGATTGCGCCGGCTAGTGACCATTCTATCCTGGATTCCTCGAGTCAAGAAGACGCACCACGCTAGATATGGGGTACATACTAGGGGGCGTTGCTGATTAATGGTCAGCTGCATCCCGTGTCGGGCACACGTACAGAGCATTGGAGACAGCAACATCCCAATTACGAGAACACTTGTAATACTAACCTCGAGCCGACCGCGAGTAATCGGTTACATATTACTAACATAGATAAAAAGAAAAACTGTCAAAATATTGAACTCCGGCCCCGGTAGGCTAACGCCATATGAGCCTTTATAAAAATATATATTTTGAAAAAAAATATATATATTAGAAATGTTTTTTCAAATATCTCGAGAATGGCTGCATTTAGAAGTAGATTAATACAGAGCTTTTTTATTTTAAATCACATCAGGATTCAGATTTGACCCCTTGCGACTTTTTCTTTATTGCCAAACTTGAAAGTTACTCGCTGGGCAGAAATCTGGGTCGAATGAGGAGATATCGCCGCCTCGGAGGCCTCCTTTGCAGACCTCGAGAAAACGTATTTTTCAGATGGATTAGTTGGAGCATCGCGGGGTCAATTGTATCGAGCTAAAAGGAGACTATGTTGAGAAATAAATCTCCACTTTTCCAAATTTTTTGTTTTTTTGTAGGCTAAGTACCGTCATCCGAGGACAAATTGATCTCCGGGGTGAAATAGATCAAACGTATTACTGAATACAAACATCTGAAGGGTATTTTTGTCCATGGTTCTCAGCGAATCACTTATTCGATTTCATAAAAAAAAAAAATATTTTTCTGATTTTCGTTTCCATTTTTAACTATTGTAAAGAAACATATTTTCAACACATCGAAACAATATTTAAAGACGCTAAACATATTAATTCACTTCTAGCCGATACTTGATGAGTTGGATAAGTAATCAAATACTTGCAATTACTATTCAAACAAGTGAAAAAAAAAACAATTTTACAAAAAAGCACCACGAATGATCAGAACCGAATACAATCATGCGACGTATCGAACGTCTTGGTTTGTCAAAACTAGGTCATTGGTGATCATTTCGAATGGTCTCCGGATGACCTGCAGATCAGTGTTTTAATCGAGTTATGGAAAGGCATGACCACACCTTTAGGTGGATTCAATCAGGTTTTTGTGTCCTCAAACCCTTGAATTATCATTTAAATGACCGCAGGTGAAAAAATTTGATTTCCTATACATTTTTGGCATAAGACACTACAAAATCCTGTGAAACATAGATTGACCAATTTCACCCCGGAGCTACATTTAAAAATTTTCCGCTAAAAATTTCCCAAATCAACGCTAAAAGATTTTTTTGAAAGCTTTCCATAACGTTTTGTGGCCTTAGCACCAGTATTGATTTTAAAAATAATTAGGTATACATCTAACAAAAAGTTTCGGAAATATTCACATTTTACTGATAATTGTGATCAATTCGCCCCCGGTTTACGATACTTATCGGACTGCCCTCGTGTATATTTTTATCACGTCAATCCATCATTCTTAGTAAAAGTTATGATTTCCGTTTTAACCCAAGGGGAGAGTAAAGGAAATCGGGGTTTTCGAAAAAAAAAATTGATACCGAATGTCTTAAAATGGCATGAAACGTCGAGATCTAGTGTCATCTCGGAAAAATTTGTTTTGTAAAAAATCGATAAAAATTCGGCATGCGAAACGAAAAGTATGGTTTAGGGTGCCAATAAAAATAGTTATCTCGATTTTTCATTCGGAACATGCTACGAAATGTTGATTTGCACAATAATATACCCTATGTAAAATATTAGCTCATTCGTACTTCATTTACTGGTGTCGCAGACGTTAAAATTTGAGTTTTTCGAAAATCGAAAAATCAGCGAAAATCGGGGTTTTTAAAAAAAATGATTCCAAAATTGCATAACACGTTGAGATTTAGTTATCTAAAAAAATTTTTTTTTTTCAAAAATCAATTTTTCAGACGGAAAAACGACCAAGTGCAAAAATAAATTTCGAGATAACTGTAAATCTCGACGAGTAATGCAATTTTAAGACATTTGGCATCAGAAAGTTTTTTTTTAAACCTCGATGATTTTCGGTGATTTTTCGTTTTTAAAAAAAACTCAAATTTTAACACCAGTAAATGAAGTCCGAATGAGCTAATATTTTGCATAGGGTATATTATTGTATAAATCAACATTTCGTAGCAAGTTCCGTATGAAAAATCGAGATAACTATTTTTATTATCACCCTAAACCATACTTTTTGTTTCGCATGCCGAAAAAAAACTGCCAGTGTCGATTTTTGTCAAAAAAAATTTTTCGAGATGACACTAGATTTCGACGTTTTATGCCATTTTAAGACATTTGGAATCAAAAAAAAAAAATCGAAAACCTTGATTTCCTTTACCCCCCTCTAGGGTGATTTTTTGGTTTTCAAAAAACTCAAACTTTGACCGCTTTGCGCCACTCTCCCATAAGTCCGATTGAGCTGATATTTTGCATAGGGTGTTTTTTCGAGGTGGTGAACATTTTTTATGGGGTAACTTTTTGAAACACGAGATGACCATTTTCATTGGCACTCTAATGGACAACTTACTGAAAAATTATAAGAGCTTTTCTTTATTTTTTGAGAATATAAAAAAATATATTTGTAAGAAAAATGAATTTTATTTTTTGAATAACTTTATTTTTAGCGAAATTTATGGAAAAAAATTGGTATTTAAACATTTTTTTATATTTCATCGTTTAACCCAAATTTTGTAGGCATTATGCTTTTTGGGTTATAATTTTTTTTTATAAAAAATAAAAAAAAATTTTTGCCCTTTTCAAAAAGAAGTCGTTTTATTCTTTTTTGAATATTTCAAGTATGCAAAGTTGTTTGATTGACCCATGTCTTCACACCCACAACGTTTCTGCGATATCTGGGATGGTGCAGCCAACGGCCAGTCAAGTTGGCATGAAATTCGTCCTATCATAGTCTGTTTATTGTGGTCAACCTAAATGGATCGGAAAGTGATCGTTTGAATCATCAGCCACTATTAATTTTCTAAGGTCGTTTGCTGAAGCTGTTGATTCCTATAGTTGGCATGACTCAGAGACGATTGCAATATTGGAAACTAGAAGCCGTTGTTTCCAAATATTGCCAGGTTCTACTAAATGAAACTGGCTTAAAAACAACGCCTGCAATCCTTTTTACAATTAAGGTACACCGCACCGGCTTTTCGATTTTTTAGAAGTTCAACTTGAAAGTTATCTTTAAAAATCACTAAATCACTAAATTGAAATCTGTTTGCAGCATATACAAGGTATAACAGATGACTTTCGATAGAAAAATAGGGATTCACACTGGATGTTTCGAAAAATATCAATTTTGAAAATGTTTAGTTTTCATATGTATTATTTGAACTTGCCCGTAGAGCGGGATAAGTTGAAACGCGGAACTATCATGAGTTCAATGTGCGGTTTTGCTTCTCCAAATATTTACAACCGATTTGGTGGATTACACCATTGAGGAATGTGGCGATTCCTTCGGCTGAAGGAGGCCAGGATGATAGCTCAGGATACGGAATGCGGCTTGTTTGGAGAATGGCAAACACTTTGGAATTAAAAACACGTGGGAAAACTTCTACACACATGGATTTTATTCTCGCGATCTTGCACGGATAAAGGTTGGAATCGGAATAAGTTATATTGGGAAGGAACTTCTATATGCACTTGTTTTGTTTGTATACGTTCGGCTGTTGTTCAGCATCCGAATATGCTGCTGTTGTATTTGTGTCATACACCACACATTGCATTTCGAGAGGAATGGAGAGGCTTGGATGTAAAAAGGATAGGGATGGACATTTGAATATGGAAATAGGGATACTTGTTCCTTCTTCGCGCTGTCGTTCGCGAACAGATTTATGAAACATTAAATTGAAGGAATTACATATAGACATTTGGAAAAAGGGGTTTTGGTACACGTGAGATTTGGAGAAGTAGTCTTATACAGACAAAATGGACACTACATACTAGGAATTAATAAATTAGGAATTAATGTCAAACAATAGCATCAGAACACTATTTTAGACGCTTTCATGTCAGATTAGAGCCATCCGAAACGGTCATTAATGAGGTTTATGGGATCATTAAAATATTTAGTTTAGTTTTCAAAACCACTACACTTGATTATCTCTATTTGGTTACCTGATGTGCGATTCTGGCGATATTTTCGACAAAATCATTGTTTTGATTTCACTGAACAAGGAAAAGCAAACGAAGGCGCGGATTGTGTTAAAGAATTCCAATATTCTGGTCTTCTTCTTCTTCAATGGCACTAACGTTCCTAGAGGAACTTCGCCGTCTCAACGTAGTATTACTTGCGTCATTTTTATTAGTACTTAGTTAAGATTTCTATGCCAAATAACACGCCTTGAATGCATTCTGAGTGGCAAGCTCTAGAATACGCGTGATCACAGTGCAAGTCGGAGGAAATTTCTTTGACGAAAAATTCCCCCGACCAGAACGGGAATCGAACCCGAACACCCGGCATGTTAGTTATGACGCTAACCACTCGGCCACGGGTGCACACCCAATTCTGGTCGCCACGGCCAAATTGGTCGAATTGCACTACGAACTGCTGCCCCATCCACCGTATTCACCAGATTTGACCCATTGCGACTTTTTTTGTTGTTGCCAAACTTGAAAAAGTCACTCGCTGGGCAGAAATTTGAGTCGAATGAGGAGATATCGCCGCCACGGAGGCCTCCTTTGCAGACCTCGAGAAAACGTATTTTTCAGATGGATTAGTTGGAGCATCGCGGGGTCAAGTGTATCGACAAAAAGGAATTTTGAAGAAAATTAAAGTTGGTAATTCAGTGCATTTCTCGGACGATCTCTCGACCTGATCGAGATAATATTGTGAGAAAAATAGTGCATGACAATAGTCTCATTGGCACCTATTGTGCTAAACAAACAATAAGTGGAATCTTTTGAAAACAAAAGAATAGAAATGGAAACCAAAGTTCGAAAGAACACGGTTAAACTGGTGTGCTCATCAGGAAGCAAGACCCCCACGCATCTGGAAGTACTGAAGTTCACGTTACAGCACCTGAAAGTTCCCCCAGCAGACCTTCATTCCATATACCGGGATGAAAATGAAAACAGATTTTATATGAAGTTTATCGATGAAATAAAGTTTTCGGATTTTATGAGAAATATCGAAGAGACATACATGTTCCACTACGACGATGGTACCATAACACGCGTGCACCTGGAAATGGCTAGTAAAATTTTCAGGTATGTTCGAATCTTTAGTCTTCCGCCTGAAATCGAAGACAAAGATATCGCGCATGTTTTGGGCCAGTTCGGCTCAATAAGACAGCACATAAAAGAACGGTATGCAGCAGCACATGGCGTCAACATCTACACGGGAATCCGTGGGGTTTACATGGAAGTGGCTAAGGAAATACCTCCACACATATACATTGGCCATTTTCGGGCCAGAATATTTTATGATGGACTCAAAAATCGATGTTTCCTTTGTAATGGCGAGGGACACGTGAAGGCGGATTGTTCGCAAATGGTTTCTCGCAATGGTGGCAGTGGTAGCAGCAGCGGTAATCACAATGCTAGCAGTGGTTCGTCGTACGCCAATGTGACTGCGTTGGGAGAAGGCGCAAAAAGCTATATTTCTACTGGTTCAGAGCAACAAACTAAGAGCGCAGCAACATATGAACTAGCAGCATCATCCTTCGAATCGACAACGAAGTCATCGAGCATCGAAACAGAATCACCCGATAAAGACACAGTCAATCCAAATCAACGAAGAATCGAATCATCTCAACTGGTAGAACCGGGACAAACCGACGACATGCAAGTCGATGATGAGAAGAAAGCTCAGAAGCGAGCTCTAACCAGTTCATCCGACGACGACATAGGTAAGGAAGCTGCTTTTACTGTAGTACAGCAAAGAAAAATTAAGGCTGACACCAAAAAGAATAAAACTATAGAAGCTCTGTCAACATCAGTTTTGGAAAAAAGATCAGCATCGAAGAGCCAATTACTACCAATCGGAGCTAAAGTTACAGTAAACACAACAAAACGATCAAAGTGAATTTCATAAGAAGAATTGCTACATTGAATATCAATGCAATGAGCATCTCAGCTAAAAAATCATTACTTAAAGATTTCATATGGGACAATGACTTGGATGTTATATTTCTCCAGGAAGTGTCATTTGAATGTTTCGGTTTCATTTCGACGCACCAAGCTTTTGTTAACATTAGTTCGACAAACAAAGGCACAGCCATTCTTCTACGTAAGAATATTGATCCCCGGAACATTCTTCTTAATCCTAATGGGAGAATATCTCATCTATTATTTTTGATAACGTGAATTTTATAAACATTTACGCGCACTCAGGTTCCCAGCACAAGAAACAAAGAGATATTTTGTTCAATGAAGACATAATACCCCATTTATCTAATGAACATCCAAATATTTTATTAGGTGATTTCAATTGTATTCTAGATTCAAACGATTCTAATTCAGCCGTGGAAAATTTCTGTGCAGGATTGAACAACCTTGTATTGTCAATGGATATGAAATATATTGAGAAATCAATTAATAATTCAACATAATACACCTTTTTTAGAGCAAATTCGAAGTCTAGACCAGACAGAATGTATGGCCCGAAAGAATTTTTGGAACAAGTAATATCGATAGACATTCTACCAACAGCATTTTCTGATCACCATTCAGTGATCATGAAATATAAAGTATCTGATTCAAGCTGCATGACTTTTTCCGGAAGGGGATATTGGAAAATTAATTCAACTATAATGGATATTCCAGAAGTCACTAGCCGATATATTCAAATATATGATAGTTTGAAGCATGAACACAGCTTTACTGAAAATTTCAATGTATGGTGGAATGTGAATTTTAAGAATAAAACTAAATATTTTTTCAAATCAGAGACGTTTAAAATGAATGAAGAAATACGAATGGAAAAAACGTTTTTGTACACATGCCTAAAACAAATTTCTGCATCTATGATGAACGGACAATCTCACCCAGATGAAATGATATATGTGAAATCCAAACTAATAGAAATAGAAAACAGACGCATTCAAAGTTACCGCCAAAATACCAACCAAACACTCTGCTTGGGGATGAAAAGCTAGGGTTTTTTCAAATTTCATCTAGAATAAACCGAGATAGCAAATCCAATTTGTTAAAACTGGAAGTAAATGGTGCAGTAACCACCAACAATGCAATCTTGAAAACTTTTTTAGAAAATCATTTCCAAGAACTGTTTGACAGAAAAGAATTTGATGCAACAGGTGTTGAACAAGTTTTAAGTCACGTTAATAGATCTCTGAATATGGCTGATCAAAATAGATTATCATCCCCAATTTCAGACGACGAGTTTGAAATAGCTCTAAGGCAGGTGGCAAAAAAAGAAGCCCTGGTCCAGACGGGCTAACGTACGAGTTTTACAACACTTACAAAGAACATCTGAAACATGACATGGTAAAAATATTCAACATGTATCTCGTTGAAAGTGTAACACCACCTGCGTCTTTTTCAGAAGGAATAATTACACTTATTCTGAAGAAAGGTGACATACACGATATTTCAAACCGACGTCCAATCTCAATGTTGAATTGTGACTACAAAATATTTACTAAAATATTGACGAACCGTCTACAGCCGTTAATGGGAAAACTGGTTGGTCCAGGCCAAGCAGCTGCTGACCCAAACAAATCTTGTGTTCATAATCTGAAGCTTCTACGTATTATTGTAATACGATCCCAACAAACGAAACGTTTAAAAGGTATGTTAATTTCTATAGACTTAGAAAAAGCCTTTGATCAGGTGAATCACGAATTTCTGTGGATCCTGCTAGAGAAATACAACCTTCCCATACAATTCATAAATTGTATCAAAAACCTCTACCGTGCCGCTTCATCAAAAATCCTATTTAATGGATTCCTCACAAGTTCAATAAAAGTCGCTTCATCCGTTCGACAGGGATGTCCATTGAGCATGATTTTATTTGTCCTATGTATTGAACCTTTGATTCGCATGATATATGAAAACATTAATGGATGCTTCATAGACAACAATTTCATCAAAATAGTTGCCTTTGCTGACGATATCAATATATTTGTTCTCAATGATATGGAATTTTATACTGTTCTTACTCTCATAAACTATTTCAGTATTTATTCAAAGATTAAATTGAACATGCAAAAATCAAACTTTTTGAGATTTAACAACTGTTTTTCTGGTCCACATCAGTTAAACGAAGTTAGCAAAATGAAAATTTTAGGTGTTTCATTCACTTCGAGCTTCAAAACTATGATAACAGAAAATTATGATGACATTATTAATAAACTGAAATACGCCATTAAAATTCACTCTAGAAGAAATTTGAATTTGTTTCAAAAAGTTCATATTCTTAATTGCTATATTTTATCTAAAATTTGGTATGTTGCTCAAATATTCCCGGCTGATAATAAACAAATTGCACAAATTCGAAGAATTTGCCAGAAATTCATTTTCAATACAATGATATTCAAGGTTCAATTGCAGCAACTATATCTAGATGTAGAAAATGGAGGCTTATCCTTGATCGATGTGGAAAATAAAATGAAAGCTTTGTTCATTAAAAACGTAGTTTTCATGCAAAATGATCAGCAAGTTGACAAGTACATGATGGCACAAAAATCTAACCAACTACTAACACGCAACACTCGTGAATGGATAAAATTGGCAGAGGAAAAAAGGAAATATACAAGATCTAACACATGTAGTCTTATATATAAAAGCTTGATATATGAACTGAAAATCGTTCCGAGGATAGAATTAGAATTGCCAAGTCTTGAATGGGAGGTTATTTGGAAGAATATGCACCAGAGTTTCTTATCCACAAGTGGAAAAAATGCCCTATTTATAGTTCTTAATGACATTGTACCATGTAAAAATAAATTGTTTCGTCATTCTATACGTGGGACAGTCTCTCAACTTTGTGATATCTGTGGAACCGTAGATTCATCCATGCATCGCATAAAAAAGTGTACAATATCCAAAATTAATTGGAACTGGGTATTATATATAATCAATGAAAAAATGAAGATAAGAATTTGTGACCCAGAAGAAATGATTGTTAAAAAAATTAATGGCAAATCAACTAGCGAAAAGGCAGCTCTATGGCTATGCACAGAAGCTATTGCTTATAATTTGATATATTTTGAATCTGGTTCAATGTACCATTTCCGCAAAACCATAAGAGAAAAAAGATGGAACAGCCAATTATTGTTTAGAAAGCACTTCGAAAATGACTTGAATGTTTTTTTCATTAATTTAGTATAAGATAGGTTAAGTTAGTATAATCCCGAGTAGGCCGCGGGTAAACGGCCTCCCATTAAATTTTAAGTTAGGTTAAGATTGTCAGTCCAATAAAGAAATGTATAAAAGAAAAAAAAAGCAAGTTGACAAGTACAGGCGGTATATAACCAGCGGAACCTAAGTATGGCCTACATCGATTACAGGAAGGCTTATGACTCCATACCTCACTCGTTTCTCGTCCGGGTATTGGAGCTCTACAAAATTGATCCCGTCGTCGTTAGGTTCCTGCAGCATGCGATGAGGCAGTGGAGTACGTCTCTGCACCTCAGTGATGGGGAAAATGTGTTGCAGTCTAGAACGCTGCAGATAAAGAGGGGGATATTCCAAGGCGACTCTTTCAGTCCGCTTTGGTTTTGTCTGGCACTGAACCCCCTCAGTAGGACGCTCAATAGAAACGGTCATGGCTATAAAATAAGGTATGGCGACGGCGCCCACGAAGAAGTGACCCATACCTTCTACATGGATGATCTCAAGGTCTACGCTGATTCACGTCAGCGTCTAGGTGTAGCTATCCGGGTTGTCGAAGACATAAGCAGGGACATCTGCATGGAGTTCGGCCTCGACAAGTGCCGCTGTGTCCATCTGCTGAAAGGGCAGCTATCCGAATCCGGAGGTTACGAGGTCTATGACGGCGAGTTTATAAGAGACATGGTTCGTGGCGAATCCTATAAATATCTTGGATTCCGACAGCTCACCGGGATTCGCCACTCCGACATCAAGACGGAGCTGCGAGACAAGTTCTTGAGTCGAGTGAACTGTGTCCTGAGGACTTTCCTCAACGCGGGGAACAAGGTACGCGCGATCAACACATTTGCGGTTCCTCTGCTGACCTTCAGTTTTGGTGTAGTCAAATGGAGCAAAACTGACCTAGAGGACCTTGAGCGGAGGATGAGGAAAGCATTCAAAGAGGCCGGAATGCACCATCCTCAATCGGCACTGGAGAGAGTTTCACTACCACGCAAAGAAGGGGGACTTGGAATCGTCGACATTTCTGCACTGTGTGTTGCCCAGGTACGACAACTGCGCGAGTACTTCGCAGAACGCGCCAACCAAAACGCGCTATACCGGGCTGTCTGCGCCGCTGACAGAGGATACAGCGCTCTGCACTTGGCGCAAGCGGAGTACCAACTAAACTGCAATCTGCAGACAGTGGAGGAGAAGATTGCAGCTTGGAAGCAGAAGGCAGTGCATGGTGCCCACCCCCATCAACTGGACCGGCCACACGTCGACAAGGCCGCATCTAATCTGTGGCTAACGCGTGGTGAACTCTCTTCAGTAGTAGAAGCCGACATGATAGCCATCCAGGACAGGATAATGCCGACGAGAAACTGCAGGCGGTACGTCTGCCATCAAGACGTTGATGACATTTCCCGGATGAGCCATCAACCAGGTGAAAACATAGAGCACATTATGGGAGGCTGTCCCGTTTTGGCCAACGCAGCCTACACCGAGCGCCACAACAACGTGGTCCGTATTGTTCATCGATAACTGGCGCTCCAATGTGCTCTGCTGGAAGACAACGTACCAAACTACCGGTACCTGCCTGCACCTGTCCTGGAAAATGACCGTTTCAAGCTGTACTGGGATCGCACTGTTCTGACCGACCTCTCGATCCACCACAACCGCCCAGATATAATGGTTTACGACAAGAGCGACCGCAAAGTCACCATCATCGATGTCGCTATTCCACTGAACCAGAATCTGGAGGAGACCCACGGTCGCAAAATCTGCAAGTACCGACCATTGGCCGTGGAGCTCAAGGAATTGTGGGGGCTAAGGGAGGTCCCAAGAATTGTTCCAGTCGTTCTCTCTGGAACTGGAATTATCCCGAAGACACTTCTGGAAGCGCTAAAGGTGTTGAACATCGAGAAGGAATTGGCCGGCATCCAAAAGTCGGTTATCCTTAGCACCTGCGCGATTGTCCGACAATTCCTCGGTCAGGACTAAAACAGCACGAGCATGCAGATACGTGCATTCCGCAGAGCCTAGTCCCCCTTTGGCATTCAGAAGCCCGGGGGCAGGTGAAAATTCTGGCTAGGTTCGCCTAGTTAAGAAGTGAGATAAGTCTGCCAAAAAAAAAAAAATGCTGCCCCATCCACCGTATTCACCAGACTTTTTTTTGTTGCCAAACTTGAAAAAGTCACTCGCTGGGCAGAAATTTGAGTCGAATGAGGAGGTATCGCCGCTACGGAGGCCTCCTTTGCAGACCTCGAGAAAACGTATTTTTCAGATGGATTAGTTGGAGCATCGCGGGGTCAAGTGTATCGAGCTAAAAGGAGACTATGTTGAGAAATAAATCTCCACTTTTCCAAAAATTTTGTTTTTTGTAGGCTAAGTACCGTCATCCGAGGGCAACTGATCACCGGGGTGAAATAGATCAAACGTATTACTGAATACAACATCTGAAGGGTATTTTTGTCCATGGTTCTCAGCGAATCACTTATTAAATTTCATAAAAAAATAAATATTTTTCTGAATAAGATTTTCGTTTCCATTTTTAACTATAGTAAAGAAACATATTTTCAACACATCGAAACAATATTTATAGAAGCTAAACATATTAATTCACTTCTAGCCGATACTTGATGAATTGAATGAGTAATCAAATACTTGTAATTACTATTCAAACAAGTGAAAAAAAAACAATTTTACAAAAAAGCACCACGAATGATCAGAACCGAATACATTCATGCGACGTATCGAACGTCTTGGTTTGTCAAAACTAGGTCATTGGTGATCATTTCAATGGTTTTAGGCCCCATTACTATAATTCGAATGGTCTCCAGATGACCTGCAGATCAGTGTTTTAATCGAGTTATGGAAAGGCATGACCACACCTTTAGGTCGATTCAATCAGGTTTTTGTGTCCTCAAACCCTTGAATTATCATTTAAATGACCGCAGGTGAAAAAAATGATTTCCTATACATTTTTGTGCATAAGACACTAGAAAATCCTGTGAAACATAGATTGACCAATTTCACCCCGAAGCTACATTTAGAAATTTTCCGCTAAAAATTTTCCAAATCGACGCTTAAAGATTTTTTTGAAAGCTTTCCATAACGTTTTGTGGCCTTAGCACCAGTATTGATTTTTAAAATAATTAGGTATACATCTAACAAAAAGTTTCGGAAATATTCACATTTTACTGATAATTGTGATCAATTCGCCCCCGGTTTACGATACATATCGGACTGCCCTCGTGTATATTTTTATCACGTCAATCCATCATTCTTAGTAAATGTTATGATTTCCGTTTTAACTTACCCCCCGAATTTCAACTTGCCCCGGTGTACGGCTCAACTTGGATTTTTTATAATGTCATCTCCTTTTATTGTTGAACCGTATACACTTACGGTAGAATGAACACATCAAGCACTTTGATTGTCAGAAAATGTGAGTTTTTCGATAGTGGTTTTAAGGTTTTTTCCGCTGATTAAACGAACTTTTCGTGTATTGTGTAGTAAAGTTCTGTTTGCCTACAGAAGACGAACATCGAACAGCGAATATGTAAATGAGGCTTTTCTTTGGTCTGATTGATTTCAGATGTCGCAGAATAACAAAAAAAAGGATGGACAGACAACGTTGGAAGAGGAAGGAGCTTGAAAGAGCAACGCAAGTCATCAAGAACGGATTTTATTTGACCAAGCATCGAAAGTGTTTGAAAATGCTCGAATAATAGTGAAAAGATACATGCAGAAATCGAAATGGTCTCAACGCCGTTTTTCTGGTCTGGAATTTGATCAAGATACCTGGTATCGATCCCAGAACACTGTTACTGATTGTAATATTATCTTGTATTACTTTACATAAACATAAATATGTTTTTTTTTCATATGAAATACGCACTGGACCAAATCAACCCCACAGACGGTCCAAATCACCCCACAACAAATTTTAATGTCCAAAAATCATCTCTTTCATTTTATGATATATTCGGTAGATTGAAGCTTTATATAATGATTAAACGTTATTGATTGAGAGAAAACAAGTGTAGCTCAGTGTTCAATGTGCCATTTTTCGTTTAGACCGCATTGGTTTGGAAATATTAGGCGATTTGCTTAGGGGGCCCACATTCCCCCCTTTTACCCTTTTACTTTCATTTCAGTCACCGATTACCCAGCTCAACCAACAAAAACCAGCTCACGGGATACGCCCGTTAGGTATGCTATTTCGACGCATGTGTGCACATCGAAGACCAATAAGTTCATATCATATGAATGCTACTCACCCCTCGTGAATCCCGGAACAGTATCGCTGCGTGATAAGGATCTAACGTTCCGTCCGGTCGTAAACCCCGACTAGCGCCTAACGATGCTCGACGTCTTTCTGCCAGCTCCGCCGATGCTCGCCGCATATGAGCAGCTAGTGTTTTAAAGTGAAGAATAGAAGATGATTAGTATGGGTGTTAGATTAAAATGGTACTCTGAATATGGCTAAGTTTTGTTGGAGTATAATATAGAGTATTTACTGTTATGACATAGGTAAGCAATAATTCAGCACTTTTTAGTGTAGTCATCATAGACTCGACCATATAGCTTGAATATATTGTGGTGAGCTTATCGTAATCAGTTATTTATAGTGACCATAGACAAATTGATGCCATGGAACTGTTCGATCGCGCTGAGTACCAACAATGTAGGAGTTGCTCGAAAAATGTTTACAGTTGAAATCGTCACAAATCCCAGCTTTTGTTCCAGAAAGCGAGCCTCTATATCTCATTTGTTTTGCAAAAAGGGTGTAGTAAACTGGTAGTAAACCAGTAAAAGTCGCAACGTAATCTTGATTGCATGCAAACTGCACACGGCGTAGTAAAACTTTGAAGATGTGTGAACGAACAAACAGCTTAAACTTATCCTTTGTAGGATCGAACATTGAGCTATTAAACTAGTGCTCACCACACACGCACATTCATTCCGAGTGCGATTTACAACGGAGCAGCAGGGCAAATATTATCGTGTGCCGGAATAGGGCAGATAAGACAGGTAGGTAAATTTGCATTTCAATAGTGTTACACGTTGAACCATAAAAAAGAAGATTTATAAGCAAAAAAAAAACGAGGGTATGACACGAAGAAGTTTATATTCGGTACACAGCTGAACCGCGTCCACAATTACCTTCTTTGAGTATTTTGTTGTAAATATTGTACGTAGATTCGCAATCGTCGAGGATCCGATTCGACTGCTGCACATCGAGCGAACGTGATCGGGTTCGGAAATCTTCCTGCTCGTTCTGATTCAGCTTGGACAGCTCTTCGGGGGAGTGATCGGTGGATTCGTTAATTGACTGGTGACGCGTCCTTCCCGGCCAGATGTGTGCTTTCTTTCCCAGGTGTTTAATCATCTCCGCAATCGAGTGGTGATGGTGGCCTTTGTGATGGTGGCGATGGTGTTTTTCGGTGCTTTTCGTCGTGGAAGATTGCGATAAATTGCTGTCGATGCTGTTCTGCGAAATGCTGGAAGTAAGTTTGCGCGCGAAACTACTATTGTCGAAACGATTTCGTTGTCCGAGGTAGCGATTGTTGTCGAGATTGTATCGATTCAGCCCATTAGTGGCAGCCGTTGCGTATTCATCCAACGAATGAAAGCCCTGGTTCCGCTGGAAGAACAAGTTTCTCTGGTTGTCCGAAGTGAGCATGAATCGACTCTCCTGCTCTTCGAACGCCCCCGTGTGGGTAAAATACTGATGGTCCGTCTTATACTCGTAGATATCATCCAAATCGTGCGGAAAATAACCCGCATTGTTGTTGTGCGACGGTGGCGAAACCGAACTCTCCAACGATCCTCGACGACCCTAAGAAAAATTGACCACCATTACTCTTCATCGAACATGAACGCATTATTTCAGAATCTTACCGTAACATTTCGTTTGGACATTCGTTTGACACCCAATCCGCCATATTCCAAATGCGCATTCGACCGCCCATCGGGCGATAAGAAATTGTGTCGAGGTATAGAAATTCCTAGATTGTGATACTCCTGAGAAGTTGGGGAACGCGTCGTTCCCGAATCGAGATGGGAACTGGCGATATGTTTAATATCTGCAAAATCGAGAAATGCATGCATTTCATGTTAGCGGGCTTTGCCACAGGGACAGAGAAATGAATCCATAATCCGCTCCGTTCGCCACTCACCTTCGTTGTTGTACGCCGGGCCGGCATCGTCTACACTCCGTGAACGTTCGTTCGGTGGTCTCGGATAATAACTAGCCTGAGGAGATACTCCATTGCCTGCGCCTCCGCCTCCGCCGTAAGCCGAATGCCAACTTTCGGTGCTGGCCTGTTTCTCCAGGGCGTGCTGACGAAATAGATGCTGTATGCCATGCATCACTGAAACTTTGGCACTTCTCACTTCCTGCCTTTTTTTTATTATTTCGGTGCACTTATTTCAGTACGAACACACTATTTCGCTTCGAACTCTTGCAACATTTTTCCAATAACACACTATGAAATGATTTGCACTGCATTCGAGGAACAATTTTTTCGTTTCTCAGCTAATTATCACTCACACTTTATTGTCGGTTCAATGTTTTTGTACAATCTATCGATAAACTGTCCATTGGTAAAATAAAACAAACACTGAAAAATATTGAAATATTATATGTTTACGTTCGAGGAGCTCATAATTCAAAAAAATATATATGTCGCGTAGCAGCAAATTGATCTCATTCATCGGAATTCAGTAGTGCATAACATCAATTTTTCGATATAAACAGGATGTACTTTATGAAAAATTCTAGTTCCGAACCAATTATCACACACACGAAATCACTGGCTTAAGACAGTGTCCATTGCATTTTAACAAAATTTTGAATAATGTTTATGGTTCCGATACGGTAACAGCCAATTGCGTGCAATTCATTTCACGATTTTTTCAAACGGTACCAGATGTTCCAAATATAATGTTTGAAACAAATATACTGTTCCATAAAAATCATAACCAGCATAATACCGTTCTATATGTATCAGGAACGGAAAGTCCTTATAAAAATTTGCAATTCAAAGCGCAGGCAATTTGAAAAAAAACATCTATTTTAAAAATGTCTAGACCAATCCAGACTTTTTATACGCCAGAAGCCAGACTACTGAAAAACACTTGGCAACTCTGCTCTAGACATCGTTCGTACAACGCAAACCAACTAGCACCAAACAAGCATTCAGCATAGCATGCGCACAGAGCCGTACATTAGTGGCTTGGAGCGACTAAATATATAAACACTTCTCACCATTTAGTGTTATTCTCGAAAGAAGCTCTTATTGTTAGTTTTACGCACTTCGAAAAGAGGTGCATTGCTTCTCATGCCCGAGATTAGCGTAGCTGCCATACTTAATGTATAAAGTTTTGCAACTGCCACGCAAACTCAATTCACACAAAAAAAATCAAATCGCCATTTATTTTCGCCCTGCTTTGCTGTGGCATCAGTTCGATGCAATGATTGCAATGCCAGAGACATCAGCGAACGAGATATTTGGTCGCGTACACAGCTCAAGAGGAAATGAAGTCCTTATGGTGACGCAAAACATGCGATGTTCGACGCTTTAAGTATATAAATGGACTAAAAATTTGTCTAGGCTTAAATCCACTTTATGTATCCTGGCGCAAACTTTCCTTTCTCGTTCGGTTTTGTTCCTGTCTTGACAAAAATTGAAACATCGCAAAAATTATCGTTTATGAGAAATAGTTCCTCGAATTCTCTGTCAAAACCAACCAAAAAGATCAACAAAGCAAGGAAATTATTGCATTGCGACAAGGCCGATGCACACAGGAGCAGATACAAAGTTCAAAATAAAAAAAAAATTTCTCAGACCTCCCTCCTAGAGATGAACCATTTTTACTACTAGGTGCTGCAGTCACTAAATGATATAAAAAATATTAAAACCTATAAAATATTTTTAAAGCACCACTTAAAATAAGAAAAACTACAATTACCAATTTCTGAAGGAATTACAAATTCCAACTTCAGCCATGCATCTTTTGATATAGGACTATGTCTTTGATTTCTATATAGGGAGGTCTCACACTACGAAAAATGTAACGATTTATTAAGAGTTTCCAAATGCATATTACTCAAAATGTTTATTCCGACATATGTTGTGTTATATATCATTAGACAGGAAATTTATTCAGTTTTTGACGTAGGACTACGTCTTTCATTTCTATACCGGGGTGTAAAATCAAAGTTTCGAAAACGAAAGCGTTACGCCGGAGACCGAGATTTTGAGTGTTAATTAGCTCCTAAACAACTGAACGAAATGGTATGATAAACACTTCATTCGAAAGATAAAATGTCTACGCGTTCTATACTTGTTACTTTCTGATCCAAAAAATTGTTTCAATAGTCTTAAATTTGCTTTCAAAATAGGCTATTGAAATCACCAATCGGTATATAAGCGAGCGCCGCTCGGAAATCCACTCAGTTCTAATTGAACAGCGATTGGAGCATGTTGTCGCTGTTGTGGTGAAGCTCTTCATTTATCATGAAAGCGCGGATGAACGGTGTCACCAAGAGCCTGTTTGTGCACCTTAGGCCAGAAGGGAATCCATCAGGAGAGTGATGCTACAAACGGTTCCCCGGGAAGATCTCGAAGCAGCCGCTACACACACACACACATACACGCACGGAATTCTTTCCGTTTGGATCGAGAAAGATCCGGAAAATAATCTGCCAGTTCCTCTATGAATTTAAAAATACATTCATGTGAAAGAGTTTATTTGAATGTTTTCTATCCATGTAACACTGTGACCAAATATGTTTCAATCAAGTGCTATTAACAGATGGTTATCGAGTTAGCATTAACCACTGGTGGGCTTCCAGTATCGAGGAAAATGTGGAAATATCTAATCGTTACTGAAAATAATCTGCCAGTTCCTCTGGGAATTTAAAATTACATTCATATGAAAGAGTTTATTCTAATGTTTTCTATCCATGTAACACTGTGACCAAATACATTAGGTATTGTGATTTTTCAATCAATCGCAATCAACAGGATAGCTTCTGAAGATTATTTTTCCCCATCAGTAGGATATTTCCGTATCCAATATTGGATGCATAAAACCTTGTGCCTCCAACGTAACGCTCTCGTTTTCGAAGTTCTCCAAATATTCATTCATTCAGAATGAATTCAGATTCAACTTCATACAAATGATCTCTAAATCAACGATAGTCCTACGTCACCCTTGCGGTTATACCATAGATATAACCCACTTCCTGTTTTTTTGCTTGAAACATGAACAGTGAATATAGTGAAAAAAAGTTATCAATTTGACGATTTAATTGGGTATGTTTTCTTTCGATTGCACTCACTAGCTTTCTCCCCGATGCAACGAGCAATCTTTTTGCCTAAATTCTGGCGTTAGCTCATAATGTGAGTTGATACGTAAAAAGAATTATTTATGTTGTCCAATCAATTTGTGCTCAATTCATATTTTTATCGTGTAGGTCTACTAACAATTTGTGTAATTGTGGTCCAGGATGTCATAATATCGAGTATGTTGTTTGGTTATGTGAAAATGCAATAAATGAATTCAAATGGCTGCTGATTACAAGATCGAAAGGGTATACCCACGTAAATCAGATTATGATAGCTTGAGTAGTCGCGGTCTTACAGGGCTACAAAGTTATTACAAACTATGTTCCGGACAACGTGGTAACGAAGGAGATAATGCTATTTTTATCTATAATATATTTTTGTAGTCATGGATGGATTTGACTCAGGCTTATATTTATGTAGGTCTTAACTTTCTAGACATGTATTAAAAAGTGATACATGATGATTTGTCTTCTTCTGCATAATTGAATAAACAGAAGGATAGTAATGGCTTTAATGATATTTTTGTGTACATTTTTGAACAGAACGCGGTACCGAATTCTACCACGTTATGTCATCTAACCCGTTTAAAGGATACAAGTACATACAGGAAACGGTTTTTCCAGGGCATCCATTTGATGTATCAAAAGAGAAAAAATACAGATTTTGAACAATGGAAAACTCAATTCAAATGCAATTACTACACACAATCACAGTTCTATGTTAAGATCCCGTCCGTGCCCCTAGGCTCAGACCCATCAATTTTTTTTTATTTGAAAATCGGTCCACCATATTGTTTGCAGAGCCCTATTTCTCTACTAATTTACTAAGAAATCTCTCATTTTTCTTTCGCAGAAGCGCTTGCAAAATTGACGAAATGTTGATTAAATTTAATTTTTTTTTCTGAAACGAAGTCGTATAATGAGTTCCTCGAAGGAGTTGAGGCAGTTATATCCTGCTCAGTTGTTCTTAAATGATCGAACAAAACATTATTACATATGTGGGAGGCCAAATCTACAAAAACAATATTCACATTATTAATGAAAAGGCAAAACTTCAGATAACAGTTATTTCCAATTAACATTTCGGGTTAATATTGAGAAAAAATCCAAAAAGGGGGATTTAGGGTGAAAAAAGCAAGTGCTGAGTGATAAAAGACACTTTGAGGAACACTTTCGTTAAAAAAGTTTTTCGGGGAAATGCGGGGTAATTTTTATAAGTCCATCCGAGGCAAAATTAAACTTCTAAAATAGTACATACTTTGTGTGGAGTTAACACATACTACAACCAACCGAATTTTAAAACTGACAACTAATGCAAAATCTTTGTTAAAAATGCTTCAAGAAACATAATGAGCAAACGTTCAAAAACTTCACCAAAACACACGCGAAATAGTGGCAATGGCGATCATACGAAACTGGTATCGTATCGCGTTGCCAGGACAACGATGCGCGCGCGGAATGGGGTGAAACACGTAATCCTAGATGCCTTGAACATCCTAGAATAAGGGACTATAGGATTTTTTATTGTTTATGCAACTTAATTTATTTGGTTTTGGCCGCCTAAATTTTCTCAGAGACCACTGTGCTGCACTACTATACGTCAAACATTGTTAAATTGGAAGTGCTTTCCAATACAAATATAGAAACAATATCTAAGAGAGGTGTTTTGAGATATAAAAGGTTTTAGTATTAAATTCAATTTTTGAGAAAGATTTCTTAACAGTAAATTTAGAACGTTATTTTTCCTAAATGGTTCATTTATTTTCCAACAATTTTGTCATACATCATATCTTAATCAGACATCTGGATTTCGTTTTACGATTTTTTGAAAGAAAGATCAATTATTTTGAGTCGTAATTAAAAACTGGTCATATGATGATGAAAATTGTGATTTCAGGTAGTTTCCATCATAAGTACCAAGTTTCAAAAAAATCAAAGTGGGTCAAGTCAGCAGCCGGCAGCAGCCGATTGATATGGTATTAAATTGCATTATACCAATGCCATTACGAAACCAATCCTAACTAAGCATTATCGTACATCATGATCTTTTTTTCAATCACTAGCTTTCTTTAAATTAGCCTTTTGACGTAGGACTGCATTTTCCAGTGAAGGTGCGATTTTCTAATTTACCTTTTTTTTAAATTTACGTCACCTTTTTGTGAAATAGTTTTAACGTTCATAACGATTTTTATGAATTGCATTGGAATCGAAAATCCTCTAAGATATCTTTGAATTATCCATGATATGAATACCGTAAACGGTTTGAATTAACGAAAATTGGAAGTATATTCAATAATGTAAAACATTGCGAATAAGACACCCATGAATCGCTTTCTCAAAGCGCAAAAGCAATGTTCGTTCTACGGGCACTGTGGAGTGAGGGGATATTCTAAAGCAGGCGCGGCAATTCCAAATACACAGTCTTGTTTCTTGAAATGTTTGGTTGTTAGCGCCGTTTTGCGCTGAGTTTTACGCTGAATTTTGCGCCGTGCTTGCGTCGTATTTCTATACTGCGCGCTTGAATCTGGATTGCTCTCTCTGTTGAGATACTTTTCTTCACACTAGTGTAAACGGTTCGTATGAAGACGCGCTGTTGTTTTTATGCTTCGCTTAGAACGAGCGAAGAGAAAGCGGACGCTAGAATTTGATGTGTATGTGTGTATGTGTATATTATGAGGCGCGCATCACACAAGTGAGAAGAGACGTTTAGTATCTGAATTCTGCGCCGGGTACATTTCGCACTGTCGTGTTTATGAATTTTGTGCACTTCGCTCCAAGAGAGAACACGTGTTTGTTTTGAACTTGCGCTGATGAAAATTAAACTCAAGCGCAGCGCTGCTAATGTTTTCTGAAGACTGCTAATTTCTGTTGTCTGTCATAAAAAAGAGGGTTATATGTATACCGTAGGGTGGGGTTTATTTGGACACTTCAGCGCTCTTCAATGTTTTCCACTTTTCGGATTTATCTATCTGCATACAGGAAAATCATTTGCTCAATTTTTTGTCCGCACATCACTTGGAAATGGATTGTCCGATTTGAGCTTGCTTTATATTGAAAAACTTGAAAAAAAAGGAATTTTTCGAAAAAAAAATTCAGAATTTTTTTCCCATATAACCGTAGCGAGAACGTATTGAAAAAAGGCACGATTTAGCTCGAGAAGGGTTTCTTATTGACGCTAAAGAAACCCCAATGTTCAAGAATTATTTTTTTCCCATCTTCCATTTTCCGGGAATTGACTGTTCGAAAAATCGAACGTTGGCCATAACGAACATTTTTTTTTTCTGCTGAATCAATACCAACACATCTAACCTCCGCAGCGCATTCTGGTTTGTTTACTATGGAAAATGGAAGGTTTTCTCTTTTATTTTTGCATTTTCAATTGTGAATGTTTGTAACTATCAAATAAATGAACATATATTGTCGTTACATTTTTGTCCGTAATAACCTCAGGTGATATAATTTCCTTTGTGGAGGAACAGGAGGAAATCATTAGTACGTGGAACGATAATTCCAATGAGATTGCTGTTAAGAATATTCTTCCGCCGGATCCGGTGCACGATGTCAACGAACAAGAAACATGGTGTGGTCCTATGCGGCCATCTTTTTGTAGCCAGCATAGTAAATCATGAGCATAGAAATCATAACCTGAATGATTTTAATTGCAAATCGCCAAGAAAGCTTCCGGATGGGTATCCAAATATTGCTTGCCAAAAGAAACTTATTAAAATTAAATTATTAATTGAGTTATTAATTGAGTAATAATTTTCTGTAGGGGGCTCAATCGAATGATTTTCGCCCTACATCACAATGTGTGTTCATTTATCAAAGTAATACTGTAGAAAAGTTCACATATTTTTGTATTTTATTGGTTTTATTTTAAAGAAATTTAAAACACCTCCAGACATACTTGCTTTTAATCGAATTTATTGCTTAATAAAGTTATACAACAATGAATGAAATTGATGGTAAGAGGTAGCCAATGAACTAATCTATCGTTTGATGCCAAAACATCGTCATTTTGTTGCTGTCCAAAGACATGAAAAATCATTAAAGTTGCTGTTCGATTTTTCGAACGGTTGGCGCAAATTGGGTTAATCTGACTCAGCCAAGAAAATTTGCGGTTCGAGGAGAACGTACATTTGGGAGATGCATTAAATCCATGCGATAATTCTTCCGTCCATATATGTAAAATTTATACATTTAAGTCGTGTGGACATGTATGAACAATTGCGGACATCCAGACTTGAAATGGAATCAAACCGAATTCTAAAAGTGTTTTATTTAATCACTAAATGATATTAGAGTAGCGTCATTTATTATCCATCACGAATATATGTTCGGAAAAATAATTTCAAGAGGAAACATGAATGTTCGAAATCATTCAATTCCAAAAATCAATTGTGAGTGGGACGAAATAATTGTTATTACAAACTTGCTATTAGTAACATAGCATAGTTATAATATCTCGAATTGAAAATTTGAAAAAATGTGTCTAAAGTAGTCCCACACGACAGTACCATACGTTTCAAAAACACCTATGCATATACTCTATACCACGAGAAGAAAAATGACGATGTGCTCTCCAATGGGTGAGGGTTGTGTTCGAAGCAAGGACATTCAGCTTTCTTAATGAGACCATTCATATAATATTTCTATTCCGAATCATGGTGATTAACAAGTGCAGGTAGATTTCCCTGAAAGCGCTCATATCGGGGAAAGGCGCGTAAAAAATTTATTTTAAACAACAGTCTCCCAAATCAAACATGCTCTGAACAGTCAAAGTACGCAATACTGTAAAATTCATCGAACATATAAATGCTCAATAAGCAAAATTTGAGTATGGTCTCATATTTGTACAGAGTAATTATTCTGCTGATCACGGGAACATTATCGACTCCAGAATGCCGAACACAATCCGGAGCTCGAGGCTGAGTAAACGACAAATTAATACCGGCACGGTACCATTCCTGAATAACGTCAATGGACTCGCGTTCAAAGTAACGGCGCAATTGATTGTAGGCAGCGATTCTTAAATTTCACTCAGTCTACTTATTTGTAAATTGACACACTTTGAATCATATACGTGAGTACACTTGAACCTGTTGTGTGTGCTACCATAAATTTTAATTCCATAAGAGCATCGTGTTGTTCTCTCAAGCCATCTGTTCATGGAGTAATGTTTATTTGTATCCTTGTACCCCCTCCTGTTGCAATTCATTAGCACGTATCTCCCCCATCCCATCAGTTGTAACTCCATTGTGTATATCAATCTACGTCACACGGGCGCCTTTAATGAATCTAATTTAGTTCCGTACAGTGTATGTAATATTTTTCGGTACAGTTTTGATTTACATTGTTGATCGCTCGTTTATACTTTTCGCTGAACATGAAAGTTAGATAATCTTGAATCTGCACCAATAACTATTCATATTTGTATACTGTATTGTAGGCGTGTATTCATCTCGTTTGAAAAATAGGTTCACTCGATCTATAACAAAAGAAGAAATCCGTTCAGTATAATAGAATCAGTAGCCAACTGATAACTTGTAAGAAACATCAAGACTAGACACCTCGTTGGTTTCACCACATTAAATATATTCAAAATATAGTTTCATTACTATAATGGTAAGTAACATACTTTTGAAATTTTACTTTGCCCATGTTCATTCATGTCCAGACTACCTTATAATAGCCTGTGATCGACCCTATGTATCTTCTTTAAGTAAACTTCAGATTCTTCAAAAACAGATGCTATACTTAAAAAACAGACCTGTTTCCTTTCTAGCACCTGCAATCAATTATTTTTGTTCGCGATATCCTACATAACTAATATCATGACTCTTCCTAGCTTCTGTAGACAATTTGCGTTCATCCAAAACACAATGATAGGATTTCATTAATTGCCCCAAAAATACTATGCATTGCCTTTAGAGTGAAAATAAATTATCAATCCTAGCTAAAATTTAGAATATTCTTTTTAAAAAATCTAAACGTCAAGCATACAATTAATTTTACGCAAAAAAACGAACAATAAAAATATAATGTTTAAAATTGCAGAACAAAACAGAATTCTCTAGAATTGAGACTTCAAAGAGTCAGTGGCCCAATGTATATCTCGTGAGGGCGCTGTTATTATACATACATTATACATATACTGAATCAACGAACGACATAGAAGTAGGGTCCATATAGCCATATCCATAGCCCACATAGAGTGGGCCCATGAATATAGTGAATATGCTACGAAAATACTTCAAACGTGCGTTATAATATATTGGACACGGTGCACTAGATGAGCCACACATAATACCGAGTTAATTAAGTAAAGCTCTATCATAGATAGTCGCCCGACCAAGAGCCACAGTATTGACAATGTGTTTATCTTTTACTAGCTGACCCGGCAAACTTCGTCCCGCCCAAAATTTATTTTTCGTCATCACATTCACGTTTTCTTACTAAGCGCAAGTTCATGGGTCCAATTGCAGAACTGTTCATTGATTGATCTGCTAATCTACCCTTTAAAATTACCTTTTACTAGAAATTACCTAGTACTTCTACAAAAATTCTTCATTATAATATCAGATTATTTTCAGACACAATTCTCGAAGGTTTTTCAACCACTTGCAAATAACATGTTTCTCCGTTAAATGGAATAAATGTTTGATACAGAAAATATGATAGAATAAAGACAGTGTAAATTGGACAATTCATTTGTCGAGTTCTACTATTATCAACATATTCGGTGATCCATTGTTTTATATAGATAGGAGAAGATATAGGAGTGCGTTTTATCACAATCAAATCCATTTCCACTTTCGAGCAAAAATCAATTTCGTTAGCGCAAACATCAAATGGACTAACAACGTTTGTCACAATGTAATTGTGGAACATATGCGAATTTGAATTTTCCTAATTTTCCCATTTTTCTTCAGAGTTCTCCGAAAATTTTCAATTGTCATGTTTGGTTGGAATATGTTTTGTTGAAATATGTGTATTATTTTTACTGGAATCCCTCTTTATCAGTGTTGCCACATATACAGATTTTTCTATCCTAAGCTGAAGTTACGCTGAACTGTGAGGTGAGGTTTACACAATTTCTCCAATTTCAACTTTTATCATGTTTATCGCCACTGTACAATAGGTATATAGAAAGCTTGATAAGTCATTTTCGTCGCTGATATTTAAATCAAATATTCGTCCCGAAGAGACATGGAATGAATAAATTGATGTGTTGACAAATTGATAGCGCGAAACCGAAGTTGAATGAATTATTTATAGACACGATGCGCTGCCAACATCTCAAATTGATATCCACGGTTTGAACTGCCAAGATAGCTCGGCGACGATACAATAAACAAAAAGTTGTACGTATGTCGCCCGCTGATGCTAAATCATTTGAGGAGGGTTTGTTTATTACTATTGTAACGTGTCCTGTTCCGGCTAGCCGGCTGCAGAATGGCCATAATAAAATGTGTAATAGGATCGATGTGTGACCTCAATGTAGTTTGTGTTAATTCATTAGAATGTGCCGGTCAATAATTACAAAGACAATTTCATACACTGTTACATTTTCAATACGCTTTGATTTTTTCAAAAAAAATTAGACTGTTGAGTTTTAACATTATTGATGGCTTTTCAATTTTTTCATGAAAATATGATACAAATTCCCGAGTTCATTGGAAAAATATTTTCAATATCTCAATGGACTTGTGCACATTCACGGAACAATGAACAATTATTTTGTTCTCGATGATGATCTATATGAAAGTAGTTTGAAGTAAAATTTGAGATAATTTCGAAAAACTTTTTCTTAGCTCGCCCTTGTTCGGCGACTGAAGCAGAAATAATTGTAAATCCAGAATGGCCGCAGCAACAAAATGGTGCATAAATATTTTTACAATCCTCTCAATTTAACTAGCAAACGAGAGAGCTTAACTATTAGAATATACAGCATACAATGTAGACAAATTCCAAATTCAAGATGATGTCTGGACCAAAATGGGGATTCATAAAATTAAACAGTCAGTACATGAAAACTGAAAACTAGAAAAAATCAGAGAAAACTAGGTCAAAATCAAAATCAAAACAAAGAAATATGTCAACTTAGAACAGTGATTTAAGCATAAATCTCCCACCCATAGTTTCCCTTTTCCAACCCTACCCTTATTCCCATCCAAAGCACTCCTATTTTATTTTTGAAATGCAATGTGTAGAGCATGGCCGTAACTAGTGATCCCCGGTTTTTTGAAATTAATCGTTCATTAACTGATCGAATATTTTTCAGCTATTCGTTCCCAGTTTCATATTTTTTCGGTTATAAGCACTGTGTCGACCGAGCAACAAAAAGTGCTACAAAAGTGCTGGAATTCTACCCCGCCTTGCCTCCCGCAGGCAGCACTGTCCACAGTTTTTGCTATAGTTGTACGCGATTATTTGTACTGAGCGAAACGGCATCACTGCTGCGATTGCTTCTGTCTCTGAGTAAACAAGAGAGATCCTTTAAGAAGCAGGTAATGAAATAAAACAAATTACGGGAATAATTATGCTTCAAATAATGACTTGTATCTATTTTATTCCAGAATTTTCGCATTTGCTCATTATGTTGAATTTACTAGAAAATCTCACCCTCGATAATGGAAATTCTACTTCACACAAACCTCGGAGTATGAAGATGGTTCTGATGTGTTGTGATTTATCTGATCGTTGAGTCTAATTAAAACTCACTTTTTCGTTTCTGAAGGTTTCTGAAATTAACGGAAAATAATAATCTTCAGTTGTATATTTTCGTTAGAAGCATTCTCACGAACATCATATGACTGTAGCTAATTATTTCACATCGAGGAACAACAGAAGTGGTTCGATGTTGTACGTGAAGATGCTAAGATCAATGTTTACTGAAAATATTTTTTTTCTTTGATCAAAAAGATCGGGAAGATCGAAAAGAAAAGTTCGATTTTCACGGTTTTTTGGAGCACTAAGAATCGATCCAAAAAATCGGAAATTGGAGAGGAAAAGATCGATCTTCTAAATATCTAAATATCTAAATCAATACCACAGCGAAAACAATCGTAGCTATCCTCCGTGCATATATGTTTTATTATCCTTATGTTGCTGGTACATACGACGAATTCGCTCAATACAATATAAAGCCTGAAGAAAATATTGCAACGCAAGCCTCACCCCTATGAAATAATGTTTCAATATTAATAATGTTTCAATATTGCCGGCATCCGGAGGAGTATCGTCAATTTCCCTGACATTAAGAGGAAAACAGTAACCCGATCCAGTAATGTAATGTAATAGTAGCGATGATACAAATTCATTGGAACAGTGCAATGCATTCTAAAGTGATATTCGAAATAATAAAAAGCAAATTTATTTTTTATAGCTTGTTTGCCGGGGTAGGTACAAATGAAAAGTGCTTCAGTAAACATTTCAAGAAAAAAATATATGTTAACTAGCTGACCCGGCAAACTTCATCCCGCCCAAAATTTATTTTTTTGTTATCAATACCTTCAAACATTTACGTTTTCTTACTAAGCGCACGTTCATGGGTCCAATCGAGTTCATTGATTGATCTTCTAATCGATCCTTTAAAATTATCTTTTACTATAAAATTCCTAGTACTTTTACCAAAACACGTCATTATTCAAGTGTCGTGTCGAACCATCATAGAAACATTTCGTGCCCTCTAAAACTTCCACATGCCAAATTTGGTTCCGTTTACTTGATTGATTCTCGAGTTATGCAAATATTTGTTCTTCATTTGTATGGTAGATGAAAAATCATAACTCAAAAATGAAAAAAATAGCATCTCTGATATCGAGATATGTTATGTAAAAAATCCTTAGCTTTCAAAACAAAGTCCCTTTCAATAAAAAACGAATAAAATCAATAATTACGAAAATAAAATCCATTGCTTTTGCAAGTTCAATATTTTTTAATGAAAATTAATTTATTGGATTCAATGTAATAGTCGATCATCTAAATCGGTTCAGTGGTTCAAAGGTTATGATTTTTCGGACCACCCTAAAATGGAAATGGGCACCCTAATAAAAAAAATAAAAAATATGGGTCTAATGTTTTGCGATAAAGAACAAAATTACTACTTTTAGAGAGGGGGATGAGTGTCTAGTCACCATAGAAACATTTATTGCACCCTAAAACTTCCACATGCCAAATTTGGTTTCGTTTGCTTGAATAATTCTCGAATTAGTCCCTAGGGACCGACACGGGGCTCAACATGTTAAATATGAAAAAATAGTGTTCCTGAGATTTTGACATTCTATGTTGAAGAAATCAGCTTTTTAAAAATGATACAAAAGCTAAAGTATGTTCAGAAATTTAGAAATCAATTCATTAGCTAATAGGTTAGTCATAATTGATATGTTTACGTGTACGAGTTTATTAAGTGATTAACATTTATCTTCATTGATGCGTTTCGGCAAAAGTTTTATCAAGCTTAGTTCTTATCATCCAAAGAATTTTACGAACACATGATCCGTGGGGTGAAGGCAGAGACAGAGTCGGTTTTATTGATAAGGTTTAAAAGAGAATCAAATTATGAGTTTTAGTTCGATATTCAAAGTAATGCAGTAATAAAAATTTAATTGATTTTTTTCATAATATTTTCGTAATATATTCACGGACAGGACAATACAATTTCAATTCACAAGTTCATTAGAAGCCTTTTTTTAAGAAAACTGTTTACTTTGGAACGCACAATGGATCGAAAACAGGTCAAGGATTTTTTTTAAACTAGTAGAAATCTTCTGATATGGACATGTGCACGCGCATCTTTGACTGTGCAATCAAAACAAAAATAATGCGTGTAACTTTGCATCCGAATATTAACAAAGTTCTAATGAAATGACACAAATGCATTGAGAAAGCAAAATCCAATTGAGGAATGTTGTGTCAAGAAGATGAAGAAGGTGCTAACGGACATAAACATGTTCAAATCACAAACAACTGGATTGCCAAATTTTGCAACCATAGCTCTTTCACGGACGATTGTATGACACCAAGTAGTCCACGTCATTACGATTCTGGACTTGTAAACAACTCCCCCAGTGGTAATAAATATTGATGTATGTAAATTGAGTTGGGAAAAATCACGGAATGAACAACAAAACAATGCAATATCCATTAGGGGAATCCGCGGCTATCCACAAATGACGACGCTTGAGTCAACACATCACTTTTCATGGGTGGGTCTGGGTCTTTTCACGCTTTTGTGTTCAAAGAGATCCTCCTGGCGCGGTGAAGGCCAATTACTCTTTTTTTCAAAACTAAGAACTTTCAAAATCAATCATCATCTATCACAAAAAAGAAAAAAGAACAGACAGAATTTTTTGAGATGTGGGATGCAACTTAACATGTCCGCCTGTGTGTAAATGTTTTTACGGTGCTGTTTCGGTGTGCCATCTCTAGAACCTCCGACGACAATAATCGATATTCTCATCACGTAAAATGGAAGACGCCAAAAGATTGAATTTTCTCCGCGTTGAAAAAAAACACTTCCTGAAACTCGTAATTGCCACTCAATCACCACTATTGAACTTATCGTGTTTACGCGAGCACAGTTCATCCATTTGCTGCATATTTTACACACGTTGTAATCTTCTGCTCAGTTATCATTAACACAGTTCACCACTTTAATCGCCACTCTGAACAAAACAGTTCATATTCACTATCATTCGGTCAAACATTACACTCGGTTGCACATTTAAGATGAGATCATTTTTCTGTAAAGCATAAAACTTCTCACACAGCTTCTTGTGGATCATCATTTTGTACACGTAAGAACATTCATTCGCCATTCAATAAATACACGAAGTGAAAACATTGATTCCGATGATGTGATAAAAATATTTTTAACCTAAATAACCAAATACACCAGCGCGACTGTTTCTTATGTTAAAAATACTCCTTAATAATTATGTTCTTATGTAATGTAAAAGCAAGGATGATGCATTCGTTTGTTGGGAACACTACCACTTATGCTTTATGAAGGTTCGGTCGCGCACAGCAAGGAAAATCCGTACAGATTCTAACAGAAAAGATGCATCCATTCAACGCGAGAGTTCAGCGAAGACTAGTGTTGACCTGCGCTCCTCCGGGTGTGTACCTGGGGACCATTCTCTCGCGAGTCCCATGCGAAGGAAGAGAGCTCTGGCTTGAGAGTAGAGTAGAGACAAGGCTCACGGACATACATGCCTTCCATTCTTCCACGATAGAACACAACACAACACAACTTTGCATTATGTGTGGTGTTATTTGAAATGTCTTATTTGTTGTAATATGCCAGTTAATTAAATCTGAAACCCTAATGTGAAGGATATGAAAGCAAATCCCTTTCAGGGTTAAGTAGAATTCATCTACTACATGAGATTTCTTGACTTGTATGAACAAGCCCCGTAAGCAGCACTTTTTAGTGGATCGTTTGTCTTCAGAGTATTTTATTGCGTCACCAATTTGGATAAATGGCAATAGCCTTATGCTATCATCAATCGTGCAATTGCCTTTCATTATATTCGCTTTTTATTGCAAAATGAACTACCGGCTGTACATGCACCAAATCCTGAATGAATCAACATCTTTATGTGTAAAAATACGATAGTGACCTTAACTGAATCAATGAAACTTAATACAGAAAAATGCAACAAAAACCACATCTATCATGAATAAACATATAAATATGAAGATCATCATGAGCATATTTAACCAAGTCATCATTTACGCAGTTCGAACACTAAAATTCGGCACAACCATTCAGAGAATACGCACGGCGGTACTTTTCAATATAATCATTTTCTTGCCGGATGCATGTGAAATTGTGTTCACAAATTTCGCGAAGTAAAATGACCTATAAATCACATTCTAATAAAAAACGTGTATAGCATCTCATTGATGACGATGTGAGACGAACGAAGCGTAAAATATCAATACTGACGAAATAGAAAATGATGTTTGTTTAAGGCGAAGGTGGAACCAAGCCACAAATGGCTGCCATAAAGACGCCCATTTCTTTTATCTCCCTCTCTCACCCTCCGCTAGAAATTTAATAATTTTTCGAAACAGTGTGAAGAAAATTATTGTTTTCGCACACTTCCTATCAAGAAACATCAACCAAACTCTAATCGATTACTCACAAGATATGAAATTTTCATCTGCCGTCGCAATGTATAGTGAAAAACGTTGGAAAACTCCAGCTAGTGCTCTGAAGGTTAAATTTTCATTTTTCAATTTTCCGCAATGGTTTTGTTTTGTATTGGTGAAAGAATCGTTATTTTTTCGACACTGATGCCAGACAACATCATCGAAACAGCTATGAAAACCACTCAATAAAATGTCAATCCTGAGTCATAGCGTTTCATGTAATGAAAATCAATAAAATAAAATTGTATTGATATCAATACAATTATTGTTTTTACGTTTAATGGGTCTATAATCTAAGTGTTAGCAGCTTTAACATTGATTTAAAATTGTATTGCAGAGCTCGGAATACTGCCATGGCTGCCTCTGCTGTCAAAAATAGTAAACGGAAAAGTATTGTAATCAATCAAAATGTCTCGGCCAACGAAGAGAAGTGTTAAGGCTCTCCAACGTGAATATGTGAGAAAAATACGATCAACGAAGGAAAATATTAAGGAATAATCAACATCGAGTTACTGTGCGGAAGAACTTGTTAATGCCAAAAGAGCCCCATTTCGCATCTGTTATAAATGTGCTCATGTTACGCTCGTTCATACATATTATTGAATTGTTATTTTTTGTATTCTAAGACTTTCTAATTCTATTTTTTATGTATTCTAAGACTCGTGTCTGTGAAGCGCCACACAGTCTGCTAAGTGAATCGATCTATTTACTTACAAAAATCAAAACAAACGGTTTGCTTTGCTCTTCTCTCACAAACACTATTACCCCATAAGAACACGTGGTTTCACCTATACTACTACAATGACTTCGTTCCACCTTAACCTTGATATCACTAAACAAATTGAACTCGGTGATGACAGAGTTTCAAATGTCTAGCAGAATTACAAGGTGTACAAGTACAGTAGAGCTCCGTCTATCCGCGGAAATGAGTGGCAAAGTCAAAACGAATAACGCAGAAAAAACTGCGGTGCGAACACGAAATAAGAAAAATTGTTTGTTATAAAAAAATGTATAGGACATTGTGTTCAACATACGATCGTATTGTTGGCGTAGGATTACAGAATTATTTTACTCAAATTAACTAGTTTATCACTTCAGATTTTAATTTAGAATGCATTAACTCTTCAATGCAAAGTTTTGGGGGGAGCTGCCATACAAATGCATAACTGGAAAAATAATAGTGCAAATTGCACCAAAATTGACAACCCTCTGTGCCGGTGGGAGATGTTTTGGCTCGGTTGATTACATGTCCCAAATATATGTTTTCCTTAAAGCCATCGATTTTCGTGTGTGATTGTCCCTATATCCTTATACCCATCTTTTCTTGCCTTGCTAGTGATTCGTCCCCTTGCTATAAACAGTAGAATAAGTTGAAGTGTTGATACATTATAGATATACGAATAGATTTTAGAATTGAGTTTGATCATCAATATTGTTACAATCTCCTTATATCCCATCCTTTTCCTGAAACAAATATGTCACCTTTCTAAACTCGAGTCGACCGCAAGTAATAGGTTTTCTACCTTACTAATCACAGAATTAAGAAAATTGTTTATATCTATATAAATATATAAAAATGGATTTCTGTCTGTTTGTCTGTCTGATTCTTATGGACTCAGAAATTACTGAACCGATCAACATGAAAATTGTTATGTTTGTATGGAGAAGGTTTTCGTGAGAGTTTGAGACCCCTCCCTCTTCTCTAAGGGGGGCTGCCATACAAAATAAACACAAATTTCTGCATTACTCGGGAATGCGGTTTTAGGGAGCAATAAATGTTTTTATGGTGGTTAGACTCTCCACCTCCCCCTCTAAGGGGGGGCTGCCATACAAATTAAACACAAATCAAGAAAACGAAACCAAATTTGGCATGTGGAGGTTTTAGGGTGCAATAAATGTTTTTACGGTGGTTAGATACTCCTCCCCCTCTCTTAGGGTGGGCTGTCATACAAATGAAACACAAATTTCTGCATTATTCGAGAATTAATCAAGCAAATGAAACGAAATTTGGCATATTGAGTACGACTACTGCTACGATGGTTTTATTCAGACTTACTTCTTTACACAATAACTTTATCTTTTATAATTTTTATTTAAAGATGTGTGTGTGCTAGCGATAAGGAACTAGATAACTGCGAACTATAGAATTTTGATTTCATAGCATACACAGTCATTCCTTTTGGTATAAATTCATACTGGATCTACCTCAATTAGGCATTTTTAAATTTCTAGTAGAATAACAAATTTCTGCCCTCAACAGATATGATGTAGTGAATATTGCACCATATCAGATAAATCATATAGATGAAAGCAGCGTTATAAAAAATTATTTGTTTACGAATGCCGCAATCGATCGTCGGGCTCATTCTTCGTGAGGACACCGACTGGACAACATCGTCTGCTGGGCGAGCTCACGAGCACACGATGCAAAAAAGTTTTTCTTTTCGAGTAGTACGAAGTTTCTGGATTCATTGTCTGCTGCCCAATCTGTCAAGAACAGCCAACTTTAACGCAACCCTCTCCGATTACCCTTGTTTTTAAAAAATTGTAACTCAAGATGTCTGATTCACAGTAAAGTTGTAAGGCAACAATTAAAATATTTGGAGAAATAACAATTAAAATACACCGTTTTTACTCAAAAATTCAATTTAATGGTGTCGGATTGTTCAAAATGGAGAGATGTTTTTTTTAGAAAATTTATAAAATTTCTATACTTTGCGAAATCGTAACTATTTGAGAAAAATAATATAAAAGTAGATTTATTAAATTAGACAAATAGATTTTGTGCATTAGAATTGCGGATAGGAACAGAATAGAGCGTTAATTTCATCATCCTGTCTGCTCATCTGGATTGGATAGCAGTAATTGACGCTAATCCAAGCCCGATAGAAAGATCTTCGTAAGCAAACATTTTCAGAGATTTATAACATTTCGAACAACCCCAAACCTTTTTGGAGTCTTCCTCGTGACTCCAAAAGTGGATCACTACAAAACAACCAAACTCCTACCAACATGGAATCCTTGTATAGCCTGACAGATAGGACCAGGTCAAAAATTTCATAATTTCAATAAAGTCGCTGCTAGTTTCATGTTCATAAGGATGCTGTTTTATCATAGAACTTGTACATTAGTTAACTAGTCCTGTTTAAACCTTTGTATCTTTCTAGTATGAGGTGGATCAACACCATCATCAATATCGTGAACATTGGAAAATAAAAGAAAAAAGTAATTCTAGCTTCAAATAGTAAACAACGACCACACCCACAAAGTCATTAGTTTGAATGAGGAAAAATGCCAGCGTGGTTCACTTCTATTGATGTATTCTAATAATAAGCGTTTACTTCATGAATCACTGCGGTAATGGACGTGGACGATCACCCTGTTGATCTTTTCCATTTGACTCATCACGCTCAGACAATTTTACGATGTATCATTTGTTCACAAGATTTTATCTTTTTGAAATTTTATTTGATATTATCCAATGATGTTATGACTTTTGTCTAAAAAAAAATTATATCCTTTCAATTTTTATATTTTGACTACTAAATATCACACTGCTCCAAATGATCGAATTGGTAGAAATAGGTTAAACATGGGCCGGTTTGAAGTAGTGTTCCTAATTGATTTTCCTTCTGCACGAATGTTTCTTCATATGCGAGGAAAAATGTTTTTTAGCACGAATTTCTCGACACGTTGATATTGATAATCTCTCATACCGAAAACTCCCATCTAGACGAATGAAAAGCACGTGCCGCCATCACGGCTTCTGTGGTAAAACTTTAGAGCACGTGATGATCAATGTTCATCAACGCAAAAACACGATTCCAACATTACTTTTCTAACTTTCTCTAACTCGCTAGTCCGTGAAATACGCACTGTAATAACTTTGTTCTAAACTAATGTTCACAAGGGAACAGCAAAACAAGCGAAACTGGACATAAAAATACCACTTTTTCGGTGGCAAACCTTGCACAACAAAGAAAAACATTGTGGAGTTCTCTCCCCCTCATATTCTAAGAATAAGAGTGGAAAAAGATGAAAGCTTCCGGAAGAGACTCCCCGAAATACGCGCATGTGCAAACAACTGTGAGCGACTGTTGGTAAACATTCTCAACGATGTTGGGAGGAAAATGAGAACAGTGTGTATTACGAAAGAGACGCACGGAGAGTAGAGCAGCAGCAGCAGCAGCAGATCACGTTTCGGTGTTATGCGAAGAATTGCGTAAATCTAGTTGTAATGCAGGGCGACACACAGCACGAGAGTCCAAATGAAAGTGAATCTTTGGCACGTGTAAAATGGAATGACGTGTTATATTTCTATTCACATCGTCGTGAAATGTCCTCTATTTGCGTCCATTCTCCTGTGAAGTATTTCGGGAACTAATAAGAAATAAGGTTTTTTTTTTATTTAAATCGTTTATTTTTACAGGCTCAGTTACATAGGTTTAAAGGAGCCGAACTCCTTACTGTATTGTTACTAGTATATATACATTTTTCCTTAATTCTAATGTTAATAATATAGGAAACCGATTACTCGCGGTCGACTCGAGTTTAGAAGGGTGACATATTTTCTTCAGGAAAAGGAGGGGATATGAGGATATGTTGACAATGATCACACTCACACTCTCAATCACACTCATCACACTCAATTCTTAATCCTATCTTATATCTAATATGTATTTACATTTCATCTTATTCTTAAGAAGGTATCCGATCTCTCACAAAGGAAAAGGAAAAGGAAAAACTAAGGGTATAAGGACAATCACACACGAAGATCGATAGCTTTAAGGAATACATATATTTGGGACATGTAATCAAGGTCTAACCGAGCCAACACGTCTCTCACCGGCACCATGGGCTGCATTCCTCGGGCCCGAAGGGTGACTACTAAATTCGATCTGGCGACAAGATACAGCTCGCACGACCAAACAACGTGCTCGATGTCGTGGTAACCTTGGCCACAAACACAAAGATTGTTGTCGGCAAGATTAATACGAAAGAGTAGCGCATCTAACGGACAGTGATTGGACATGAGTCGGGAGAAGGTGCGAATAAAGTCCCGACTCAAGTCCAGACTTTTGAACCATGGTTTGAGGCTTACCTTGGGGATAATCGAGTGGAGCCACCGGCCCAATTCATCTTCGTTCCATTTGCATTGCCAGTTAACTATGGTATTTTTGCGGACTAAAGAATAAAATTCATTGAAGGCGATTTGACGCTGATAAATATCGCCTTCAATTGCACCTACCTTTGCTAATGAGTCAGCCCTCTCATTACCCGGAATTGAGCAATGTGAAGGGACCCAGACAAAGGTAATGACATAACAGCGTCTGGATAAAGCTCTCAAAATTTCTCGTATTCTCTCAAGGAAGTACGGCGAGTGCTTTTCCGGCCTCACTGAACGGATAGCTTCGACAGAGCTAAGACTATCCGTTACAATGTAATAGTGTTCAACAGGTCGTGAGGCGACGCTGTCCAGCGCCCAGTGTATCGCTGCCAATTCAGCAATATACACTGAGCAAGGATTCTGAAGACTGTGGGAGATGCTAAAAAATTCGTTGAACACTCCAAATCCTGTGGACTCATTCATAGAGGACCCATCAGTGAAGTACATATTATCACAATTGATATCCCCATACTTTGCATCGAAGATCGTTGGAACGATCCTCGATCGAAGATAGTCTGATGTTCCATGGATATCCTGCTTCATGGACAGATCAAAATGCACAGAGGAATTGGTGTAGTCAGGAAAACAAACACGGTTGGGAATATACGAAGAAGGATCAACCTGCATGGAGATGAATTCATGATATGGACTCATGAATCCAGAATGAAAATTTAGCTCGATCAGCTGTTCAAAATTTCCGATCACCAATGGGTTCATAACCTTACACCGGATGAGGAACCGAAGAAATAATAAATTGAAGCGATCTTTTAGTGGGAGTACGCCTGCCAAAACCTCGAGACTCATGGTATGCGTTGAGGGCATACATCCCAACGCAATACGGAGACAAAGATACTGAATTCGCTCGAGTTTAATGAGGTGTGTTTTGGCAGCAGATTGAAAACAGAAACTGCCATACTCCATCACTGAGAGAATAGTTGTTCGATACAACATTATAAGATCTTCTGGATGGGCTCCTCACCAGGTGCCGGTAATTGTACGGAGAAAGTTTATTCTTTGTTGACATTTTTTACTCAGATACCTAATATGGGCCCCCCAAGTACATTTGGAGTCGAACCAGACCCCAAGATACTTGAACGACATAGCATGAGTGATCGGTTTACCCAAAAGTTGAAGCTTTGGTTTTGCTGGTTTATGCTTCCTAGAAAAAAACACTATCTCTGTTTTCTCCGTGGAGAATTCGATCCCTAGCCCAATGGCCCAGGTTGAAAAATTGTTCAAAGTATCTTGTAAGGGTTCTTGCAGGTCGGATTCGTTTGATCCTACGACAGACACCACTCCATCATCTGCAAGTCGTCTTAGGCTGCAATTTTGTGTAAGGCAATTGTCAATGTCGCTTACGTAGAAGTTGTACAAAAGGGGGCTTAAACATGAGCCCTGGGGGAGTCCCATGTAAGAGACCCGACTTACTGCCGAATCTCCGTGAGAAAAGTTCAAATGTTTCTCACAAAGCATGTTATATAACATATTATTTAATAGAGGCGGCAGACCCCGAGATTGTAATTTGTCTGACAAAACCTCTATTGAAACAGAATCAAAGGCCCCCTTTATGTCCAAGAATACTGAAGCCATTTGTTTTTTTTTCGGCGTAAGCCATTTGAATTTCTGAAGAAAGCAACGCAAGACAATCATTCGTCCCCTTGCCCCTGCGGAACCCATATTGTGTATCTGAGAGTAGGCCATTCGTTTCAACCCATCGATCAAGGCGAAACAAGATCATTTTCTCCAACAATTTCCGAATACAAGACAACATTGCTATTGGGCGGTACGAATTGAAGTCGGACGCGGGTTTTCCGGGTTTTTGAATAGCTATAACTCGTACTTGTCTCCAATCATCTGGAACAATATTATGCTCCAGAAACCGATTGAATAAGTTCAACAAGCGATGTTTCGCCACATCAGGGAGATTTTTCAGCAAGTTGAACTTAATTCTATCCGATCCCGGAGCAGAATTGTTACATGAAAGGAGAGCAAGAGAGAATTCTACCATCGAAAACTCGGAATCAAGATCGCACCTATCTTGTGGTATATCTCGAATAATTCTTTGCACTGGAGCGGAATCGGGACAAACCTTTCGTGCAAAATTAAAAATCCATCGATGTGAATATTCCTCGCTTTCATTGGATGAAGAGCGATTTCTCATGTTTCGAGCCACTTTCCATAATTTTTTCATTGACGTTTCTCGTGACAAACCTCCCACGAAATTCATCTAACTCGAAGCTCTCGTGTCGTCAGTTCACTGCTTGTTTTCGTCGCATTTTTTCTCGCTAAATACGAAGGTTTTTCCGTGTCGTATATTATCAGACGTGTTCGGACGCATGATAACAAGTCAACAATATCACATTCCTGTGTTTATTCATTGTGCTGTATTGTGTATGAGTGTTTTTGTGCTTTGTGTGTTGCATATTCTTATAATTTGACATCGCCATCGCTTATCTCTACCCGTTCGAAAACTCTGATCGTCTCGAAGTGCCACCTGGTAGCAAATCGTGGTAGCGCTGAAAGCTTGGAAGCTTGTCTCTCTGTGACAGCATAACTGTAGGCGCTTCGAACAACTGTTGTCACCGTCGTCCAGTGAGACATTGTAATTCAACTGACACTGTGATCTTCAAATTTGCTCTGTAATATGGATACGTGCCAAGTTTGTTCACGATCCTTGAGTTCCGGAAAGGTGATAACGTGCAGTGGTTCGTGTGGCCTTATTTTTCACCACACTTGTGTGGGATTAACTAAGCACCACTACTCAGCATGGTCAGCAAAAGTCGGACTACTCTGGTTTTGCGACTCCTGTCGACTGCATTTCAACCCTGCTACTTACAATCGAGAGAAAGTTATCATCAAAGCGTTACGTGAGCTGTTAATACGCACGGACTCCATGGACACACGTTTAGGCAACTACGGCGACAATCTTCGCACTATCAACAAAACACTCTTTGGATCACAACAGCAACACAGACAAACCAGCCAATCGTTCGAAAAGTCAACATTTCTCAACAACATCGATCAGCTCAACCTAGATGACACCATTGATCCTATTAACCGCTCGCGATCATGTGACGAATCATCGTTTTTCGAAGTTCTGGACGAAGTCAACAGCTCAGTTGCACAACCTGACAAACTCGTTGTGGGAAATAGACGTGTGAAAATTTTGTCCAATCATCATTCCAGGTCCACTTCTCAGGCGACTGCATCCACACCGGCAGCACCAATCGAAAAGCCCTGTGAATTATCCGGCAACGAACTTCCACCTCACGCTCAGAACGGAGGAAATAGTAACCGGTCAATTTCAGTTATCTCCGGTCATACCCTACCCATCAACGACAATCAAAACACTGACAATGTTAATCGGCACAGAACTGGAACTCTAAGCGTTGCCAAAGTTAGGCAGACTACTGACGATATAATAGATTACTACGTGACACCATTCACCCCAGACCAGAAAGAAAGTGACATCAAACAACACATTCATGACATCTCAAACGTGGACTCAACGCTGGTCAAGGTGGTCAAGCTGGTTCCTCGTGGAAAATGTTTGGACGATCTATCGTTTGTATCATTCAAAGTGACCGTTAATAAAGCTATATCCAACGTGGTCGGCGATGGTTGGTACTGGCCAGAAGGAGTTAACATTCGTGTTTTCGATCACGACCAAAAAAACGGTCATACTTAATCTCGTCAAAACTCGACTTAGAACTTGTAAAGAACGATCAACCAGCACGTAAATCTGTCAATGTGGTCAACCCGGGACGCGCACAAACAGGCTCTATGGACAGCCCTTATCCTTTCAGCACAGTCGAGCCATATTTCATCGGTTCCTGCCGCAGTCGTCCCGGCCCTGTGCTCGAACATGGTGATGGGGCTGTCCAGCCTGTCTCATCAGGCAAGTACGTTAATTCACCGATCAGTACAACCCCTGATTCGTTGTTTGGTTTCAGTACTATTCCGTTTAATCGTCAACCCTCGAGTTTCTCTACGAAACGTGTTTCAACTCCAGGACGCAACAAACCTGCAGTACCATGACAACAATCAGCGTCAGCAACGGAGTGCCTCAACCTGATCACAGCTCTTTATCTATATACTATCAGAACGTCAGAGGCCTTCGCACTAAAACGACACAACTAAAGCTGAAACTATTGTGCTGTGACTACGATACAATCGTGTTTACCGAAACGTGGCTCAAATCCGATATCTGCAACACAGAGCTTACATCGGACTACACCGTATTCCGGTGCGATCGCAACGAGGCTACTAGTAACCACTCGAGAGGAGGTGGCGTCCTTGTTGCTGTGAAACCGACACTGCACTGCACGGCGGTGTCCATAGTTGATTGCAATCAGCTAGAACAGGTTGCTGTAAAAATACTACTTCCTCACCGTTCGCTGTTTATCTCTGCTGGCTATATTCCTCCGGGCTCAGATGTTGGGCTATATTCAGCTCACGCCGTGACTGCTCAATATTTATTGGATCGTTCATCACCGAACGACGTTATCGTGCTAATTGGTGATTATAATCTTCCTCATCTACAATGGTGTTTCGAGGAGGACATGAACGAATACTTACCATCAAACGCGTCCAGTAAACAAGAGACAAATCTAGCTGATCCCATCTCGTCGTGTGGCTTGGTTCAAGTGAATTCGCATGTCAATTCGAACAACAGGCTTCTGGATTTAGCCTTCACGAGTTCTCCGGATATCACTGAGGTATTTCAGCCACCACTACCACTGCTGCTCATTGACGCACATCACCCTCCATTCATCCTGCTCGTGGACTTACAAAGTTCGGTCACTTGCCACCAAATCTTCCCAGCTTCGAATGAGAACGACATGGACTTCAGGCGATGCAATTCTGATTCGCTGAACGTCGCGTTTTCGTCCATCGACTGGCAGCATTTTCTTAACAAACGGCTGTTGACGCAAATGTTTTTCTGTTCTACGACAAACTTAACTTAAATTATTCGCTCAAATGTCCCGCGCCGTCGTCGTAACTTAAGCAGCGTTAGCAGGAAACCTTGGTGGACAGCTGAGCTGCGCAACTTGCGTAACCGACTAAGGAAAGCACGTAAACGATTCTTTGCTCTCAGATCAGATGTGAATAGAGACTGGTTGCGTCAAATTGAATCATCATACAACGAATTACACACTTCCAGTTACCAACAATATATATGCAGACTGGAATCTAACTTGAAACAAAACCCATCGATGTTCTGGAGGTACGTTAAAGGACAAAGGGCTACCAACCTCGTGCCAATCAATGTGGTCTACAATGACTCCACAGCCAGTACAGCTGACGAAGCCGCCAATCTTTTTTCTGACTTCTTCGAAAGTGTGTTTTGTTCTACTTCACCTGTACCTCGGCCGGGATGTTTCAACAACGTACCAACTCATAATATCCACCTTCCGATCTTCAGCTTTTCCAACGAAGAAGTACTCGGTGCACTGGTTAAACTGGATGCTTCAAAAGGAGCCGGGGTGGATGCTCTGCCGCCGTTGTTAGTTAAAAAATGTGCGGCATCGTTGGCGGTTCCTTTGACGATGCTATTCAACAGCTCAATTGAACAGAGATGCTTCCCGAGTTTATGGAAAACCACTTCTATGATTCCAGTTCACAAATCTGGCAGTTTGTACAATGTCGTCAACTATCGTGGAATTTCGATTCTCAGTTGCTTGGGAAAGGTTTTTGAATCTCTGATGCATAACGTCATACTAAACGCAACACTGCCGTTTATCTCAGATCATCAACACGGATTCATACCACATCGTTCCACTGTGTCCAACTTAATGTGCTACTCCAAGTTTCTGTTTCGTGAGATCGAACGGCGAAATCAAGTAGACTCTGTTTATATCGACTTTTCGAAAGCCTTCGACACGGTACCACACGCTTACGCAGTGCATAAATTGCAACACATAGGTTTTCCGACTTGGATTGCGGACTGGCTATTGACGTATCTAACGGATCGAAAGGCATTTGTACAGCTCAACTCATCACGATCCAGCACATTCAACATACCGTCTGGCGTACCGCAAGGGAGTGTGCTGGGCCCTTTGATATTTGTCCACTTCATCAACGATGTCTGTCTTCGTATATCCTCCGAAAAGCTGCTTTTTGCCGATGACCTCAAGATTTTTCGTGTCATCGCATCTCCAATTGACTCTATTTTATTGCAAACCGACATCAACATCGTCCTGAACTGGTGCAACGAGAATGGTATGAGTGTGAACATAAACAAATGCAAAGTGATCACTTTTAGCCGCAGTCGATCTTCATCTTCGAAAAGCTGTTTTTAAACCTTCCTGATTACCAAGATCGTTGCCGTCTGATCAATCTTGAGCTCCTGTCGGTAAGAAGGTTGAGACTACAGCGGCTCTTCATAGTTGACGTCCTGACGAATAACATTGACTGTCCTGATCTTCTACAAGAAATATCATTTACCGTACCCCCGCGACAGCTGCGACACTCTGCTTTGATCACCATTCCTAGACACAGGACGAGTTATGGATTCAACAGCTCTTTCTGTTCCTGTCTCAAGGCCTTTAGTGTTTTTTTTTTATCTTCGCTTATTTTTCGTCGGCCTATTTTCGCCACTTTAGTGCCAATCACCGACATCAGGGAGGCGACTCCACCTGTTCCTACCTATCAGACTCAACAACTCATGAGCCGGGCCAACTTCTTTTACTTCCGCTCCGAAGGAAGACGTAACCAGAGATTTTTCGCCTCAGAAAATCCCAACGACGCCAGCTGGGATTGAACCCAGGTCGATCGGATTGTGAGGCTGTTACGCTAACCATACAACCACTGGCGCCGTCTCGGCCTTTAGTGTTGTTTGTGATCAATTCGATTTTCATATCACCCGACAATGTTTTATATGTAGACTTAAATTATTAGCTTAAGTTATGATTAGTCTGTACGAGTCCATCGAAAACTGAACACAAAATAAATTTAAAAAAATAAATAAATAAATTTCGCCAATAAGCACGTTTTTTCCCTTTGATCAAGTTTTTAAATTGATTTTCAAGGTCCAAATACGTTTGAAAATTCTCAATGGTTCCACGTTTCCGAAAAGCTTTAAATGCAATCGATTTATCTCCATAAAGCTTGGAACACTGGCTATCCCACCATGGATTGGGAGGCCTTCGACGAATAGTGGAACCTGGGATGGGTTTCGTTTGAGCGCGAACCGCGCTGTCATAGATCAAACGAGAAATGAAGTTATACTTCTCCAATGGAGGCAAACCATCTCTGGAATTGATGGCTAGAGCAATCGCGTCCGCATGTTTTTTCCAGTCAATGTGTCTTGTGAGGTCGTATGCCATGTTTATTGATTCAAAAGAATTCAACAATTGGTAATATAAATTTTGATTGGCAAGTGGTCACTACCGTTGGGATCCTGAATTACATTCCACTTGCAATCTAACGATAGTGAATTCGAGCAAAGCGAGAGGTCAAGAGCACTTGGGTTAGCAGGAGGTTTAGGTACACGTGTTGTTTCCCCAGTGTTCAAAACGGTCATATTGAAGCTGTTACAAAGGTCATATATCAACGATGAACGATTGTCGTCGTACTGTTCCCCCCAGGCAGTTCCGTGAGAGTTGAAGTCTCCCAAGATTAATCGTGGCTCAGAAAGGGGTGAGCACATGTCAACAATTTGCTTGCGGCTAACCGCAGCTCTCGGAGGCCAATACAAGCTGACTATACAGAGGTCTTTGCCTCTGATGTTTGCATGACAAGCAACAGCTTCGATCCCTCCAATAGGTGGAAGGTCAATTCTAAAAAATGAGTGACACTTCTTGATCCCCAATAGTACCCCTCCGTATCTGTCATCGCGGTCCAAACGTATTATATTAAAATCGTGGAAAGAGAGATCATTTTGAGAAGAGAGCCAGGTTTCGGACAGAGCAAAAACATCACAATTGAGTTTATGAATTAGAAATTTGAATGTATCCAATTTAGGCATAAGACTACGACAATTCCACTGTAAAACAATGATATCTCCGACCTCTCTATTTAAATTAGACATCAAGAGAGATAATCATTGCAAGGAGGGGCCACGTTTGCATCAATTGCTGCAAAATTGTCTTTAATACTGGAAGCATTGCGGTGACAATGGTTCTGATGGAGTCGGAAACATTAAAACACGTGAAGATTTGATCCACAAGGTCAGATAACTTTATAAATCCCGATTGGGAAGTTGAACTTGACGGAGAAACAGGGACATTAGGGGTTTTTGATGTTCCCTCGAGTGCTGGGTCGTTCGAAGGTGAATCATTCCCACGGAAGCCAGGAGGAACCTGATTTCGCTTGTCCGCTGCACTCGTTTTTTTAGGTAAACTAACAGGGGGTATCACCGGAGGGACTTGTCCTTGAACTTTGGGAGTGGTCACATTTTTGCGCCGGGGATTCCCTTGAGAAATAAACGGCGTGCCCCCGTTAGCTGTATCCGCTTCCATTTCGTCAACTGGCAACGTAGCGAAGACATTGTGTGTATTGATTGGTTGTTGTTCTTGAGCCAGTGGAGAAGCGCCCTTCAAAATTTCTGCGAAAGTGCGTTTAGAGCGTTCCAACAAAGAGCGCTTCTGTTTCCCCCAGCGAGTCTTGTATGTTTCACAAGCTGAGAGCACGTGTGGGGATCCCCCGCAATATGGACACTTATGCTCGGTCACACTGCAGGATTTCCCCTCATGTTGTTCTCCGCAAGTGGTACATCGTTCTTTATTGGCACAATAAGCAGCCGTGTGACCAACTGACCTGCACTTTAGACAGGTCATTGGCTTTGGAATAAAAAGTCGCACGGCTAACCTCAATTTATCTACCATCACGTAGTCAGGGAGAGCTGAACCAGCGAAGGTGACTCGAAACGAGTTGGACGGCGTAAATTTCTTTTCTTCTCCTTCATGGGAGACTTTCCGAGCTGGCGGCAACCCAAGATCTTAACAGTCGTCGAGGGCAGTTTTTTAAAACGGCCGGTACCTTCACTCGTAATGTATTCGCACGTCAAGCCGTCAATAAAATGATTCACAAAAACAAAAAAAAACTTATAATTATTAAATATTTTCTCTCAGTATATTTAATGTTATTCACCTATGAACGCACTCCAGTGCAGATGAACGGGAGCGTGCTGAAAGCTCGTTGGTGGTGGGAATGTGCCTACGACACCACTACACACAGTCGTCGGTGAAAGTTTACCCGCACTGTCACTGTTGGCACGATGAATCGGCGAAATCTCCAATGTCGGCGAAGCAGCGACAAAACAAAAACCAATGCTTGGCTTTCCGAGGATGAAAGCCTCTATCCACTTGCAGGCAGGGCACTTCACTCACTATCCAGATAGCGAAATGAACTCTTCAGCGGTAAAAAACAACAATCACGCGGTAACCGATAACGGAACTTCGACGCGACTTTCCTTCGTCTGGTTACTTCGGGCAATCGGCGAAGAATGAAGAAATAAGGTTAATATCAATGAAAAAAACATAGACTTTTATCTAGGCCGCGTTTTGCGTTTCATTCAGAAATTCGTTACTTTTTGAGACTGCTACTACGTTCCCAATACGTAGTACCAGAATATCGTGGTAACAATTCATTGAATTTTCTTTGTCTTAGTTCTCGAAAATAAATTTTGTACGTAAGATTTCTGCAGATTATGGTATATTGTATTACGTTAATCTAGTTTCCTCCCGAAAAAAATAAGAAAAAGCATGTACTAGAAGATATGTCTACAAACGAATTCAATGGAAGCATTTTTTATTGCTTTTTATAACTTTTTTCCAATTTTTCTATCAACTGGATGATACAATATCTATAAAATAAGCGATGTCCGATTTTTCAAATAAATATTTCTTCAACAAATCGAATGTTAGACCTAGGATTATATTAAAACCTCCGTCGTAACAAGAATATCAAACATATTGGTTATCTAAAATAATTCTAAGAGCTACCGAAGGTATGAGTTAATGCTCAATACAGATTGGTTCGATGACGAATTTGATGAATGTTTACCCTCTATGTTGAGAATTAATCTTTTTTATGATTTCATTATAAATCTCACGAATCATCGAAGTATCAAACGCAGTAAAGAAAGTGGTCGATGATCTTCAAAGTCAAAGAACAATGAGTTTGCTTTTCTGCTTTTTTCATACAAATATCACTTATGTCATGAAGCATATGGTACCCACTTCCTTTCTCCCTTTTTGATATTTCACATGGCGTTTAGATATTCGAAAATAGTTGCTTCTGAGTTTTTAAATTCATCTAGCGTTCAAGTTGAGTTTCCATGCAATAATACAATTCGTCTTCTATGTATTTTTACGATAGTGTACCCAAAAACAGGAATTTCAAATTGATGTCATCTTCATTACATTTTCTAGACAAAGATAAACATCTTCGATCGGAAATTTTCGATATTTATCAACCGATATTGATCGCCAAATTCACGATAAGATAAAAGTCGAACAAGATTACTGTAACTGGAATTAGGTTCAGCCTGGGTTATTATCAAAACTGAAAGGCATAATCGTAAGTACGAGTATGTTTACGATTCCTTTCATTCATATATATTTAGACCTTCCTTCGGGACTCTGTGAAATTCACAGTCTACCATACACTGGAATGTATATTTATATCTTTTTCAAAGAATGTATATGGATATTTATATCTTTTTTTTTTATTTTTTTGCCACCATAAAATTCTCTAAATGATCTAGATTTCCAATCTCACATTCTTTCAAAAACTCCAAAGGGAACGTTGATTGATTCCTAAAATCGTTGCAACTTGTTTCATAGATTTTGTGCGTGTAACGTACTCGTCACACAGTACATTAAACAAATATTCCATACGAACAAACTATTGTTTGAATAGATTGGTTGAAAGAAAAAGGTTAAAATACTAATAACCAAACATTGAAAATTTTCCAAAATAATATGTAGAATGTTTTAGTCCTATAACCTATTTCTTTAGTAACTCATAGTACTGCGTTGCACTAAAGGCCAGGAAAAGGAATATTTTGAAAAATGACCACTTTCACGCAGAAATGAACCATCACTTGATCCCAAACAGTTCACCAAAACGATCCGGATATTATCTTAGAAAGTAACGATATCGATTAACACATTGACTGCCACGCCACGTCAGTCAGGTGACTGACAGTATAAGATATAATAAATAATAATAATGGCAACTAATATAAGCGTATAAGCTTATAGGCATTCCCTTTCGAACAAAAGTACCTTCCACTACGATAAGAAACGATAGCCCTAAAACATACAGAAAAACGGGTTTATATAAACAAAATTCACAAATTTGTCAGTGTTTCTGAACACAACACTGCACGCTATTTTATATGTGTGAGAAATTTTCGTGTACGATACAAAACAAATCTAGCTTACCTCTAGTATATGTCAAACCACGTTGAACTCATACATTGATACATGCATACGTGATACATGAGAGAGAGAAACGAATTGATTTTGAGGGGAGTCACTTCAAAAGGCTATGAAGTATATCACATTTGCCGAGGAAGAATGAAATGAGAATCAAACATTTGGCTGTAACTTTCCAACGAATAAAAAAAAATCGAAAACCCCTTCTAGGACAACATTTCTAAGGGCATAAGCTTCCCAAAAATGCAAAACATACGATTTTTTCGACTTTCCAAATCGGGGTCCTCCCTTAATGCTCAAACCTTGGCAATGGAATCTTTTAAAGTTGCAATACTGGAACTAGAAGTTTCACAGGACAAACATTCGCCCATATTGAACAGTCGGAAGAATTTGGAGGCCAAAGATCTTTTGGTCGGAATTGCCGTTCGCACGAGCCACATTTTCACCAGTTACGACATGGTGCTCCATTTGCTGGAATACTTTCCAGGCATTTCCCTAAAAGTGGTAATTTTTTCATTTTGTTTCATTTGATAAGGCTCACTTAGTATCAGCTGTAGACAAACCGCCTCGAATCTTTTATACTTGGCTTTCACAAAACATGTAAATTCACATTGTCACCAGTGTTGCCACACGTACAGATTTATCTGGAATGGTACAGATATTTTCGTTATTTTTGGTACAGATTTTCGTCGAAAAGTACAGATTGGTACAGATTTTTTCCATTTGTGAAATTTCTTACATTTGAACAAAGCAACATTGAGGTATATGACGACTTTTACACCGCAGTATCGCTTGGTGCTACTGATCATAGAAGCATTTACAATGCAATGATTGATCAGTTTCATATGGACGAAATTCCTTACAAAGATCGTCGCGTTGGACGATGCGACGTATGTTTTGCCCCAAACCAACAGATTGAATCATTTGTTCCAGGCTGAAAAACCTGAATTCACGATGCTACATGAAGAGCTGGAAGGTTTTTATTTGATCATTCTCACTAATATCTGCGAGGAATCTTACGTTGTTTCAATGTCCAATGCTATTAAATATGACGATCATTTGAAAAGCGACAAGAATTTTAGGTTGGAATAGCAGCAGAAGGAATTATCAGAACAATGGACAGCGAAAGGCAGATCATTTCAAAGGATATTTGTCGCAGTTTTTGACGTAGAACTACGTCTTTCATTAAGGGTGCCAAATCAGAAAACATGTCACGTTTTTATGAAATAAAGTTAACGTTAATAACTATTTTTGCCGCGAACGGATTCACATACTAAACGAATCGGAAATTCCGTAAGATTTGTTTAATATGCTATACATTAGAATCCCCTGGTTTGTAGATGGTTAAAATTCATGAAAACTTGAGGCGTTTCCATTTTCCCATACATTTGTTCTGTCCATTTGTGTGTTTTCCCGAACAGACCTGTCAATAACGAACAACTTATCGACGACCAACGGAGGGGAAATCGTAGGATTTAAAGTCTCCGTGAATAAAGGAAAAGTAGAAGAATGAAGGGGAATACTTTCCTAGAGTATAAACAGTGGATCTCGCTGAGGCAAACTGCGTTAGAGGCGAATGAACTGCAAAGTTTAAAGCCTCTTAAAAACAAAGAAAGAAGAAGAAGGCAAACTTTCATTCGGCATCGGACTGTTGAGCAATCCAGTTCACTTTGCTTTCGCTGCGCTTCGATCTAAGATTGGATCCCACCCGTGGTAATCCAACTTGGATATCGTCGTTTGATTTTTCTGTTCGTTTTTCGCGTTATTCGTATTGTGTGCTTTTCTTTCCGCGTCATAAATTGGACGTTTCGCGTAGTGTATGATGAGCAAGAAGAAGAGGAAGGCAGGCACGAGCCCTGCAAAAAACGAACGCATTGCCAGGGGCAATAATATTTCGAGGCAAGCGTCATCCAATGATGCACGCGATGCTGGTGCAGTGAAAAGCGTGACACCGCATCGCACAACAGCGAAGTAGGCGATTTCGGCGTGTCGGCGGTCGCTCTTGACAAACTCATCAGCGAATTCGCATCGATGGGTTTACAGCAGAGTACAAGCTGTGTGGCATGATTCAGTCTGTTTCCAAGCAGTTAACATTGTTTGTTTTCCGTCATCATAAGGTTGTGCGTCAAAAAATATTTGGGGAATACCAAGCATCTTGAATGTCTTACTGGAATGTTATAAGTTATTTGGGTTCGCGTGCCAGTTGCAAAACTGCCTTCAGCTAGGAATGCATTAGCGCTATGAAGCATTACTACTGTTTTCGAGGTTGTTATTAACAAAAAGAGTTTATTTCGCTTGTTTAGTCACCGAGAAAGTAAATGTCGTTCTGGAATTTTGTATGTGGTTTCGCTTGCCTGTAGCAAAACATCCTCCACTAAGGGTGACAGCTGCGCTTCTCTCGAGCATGAGAAAGTAATGCAACTTTTTCGAGGCCAATAATATTAACAGAAAGCCAATAATATTAACAGAGAAAAAAGCAAAATGATGAGAAGTGTTTATATTCCTTGTAGTTTCAAGCCACCAACGTATGGCTTTGTATGCATATCATTGCGAACGCTTGTTTGGCGCTTGGTTAACGTTGTACGAACGATGCCTAGAGGTGCGATTCCTTTAAGGCAATACTAAATAACATGTAGCATGATATTTGATACTTGCAAGTGTTGTCATTGTTGTTGTTTCCATGCGGTGCCAAAGATATATTGATGTAGTTATGAGATGTGGAATAATGGTGCTGGTGCAACATGTATATAATCGATTCTAGCCGAGTCTATGTCAATTGCGAAAAAGGCCAAAAAAAAGCGTTCGAGGTAAATTTTTATTGCATTGACATGAAATAAATTGCGACTTACGATCAGCTAGTGTATTGTTTTGCGAGGGCAAGAATGAATTATAAATCAATTATCGTCAACAAATTCTACAGTGAAAAAAACATTTCAAAGATTATTCTACTAAGCAGTTGTTTCTAAAATTTCACAGCATTATAGAATAATATCCGAAGGTATGAATAAGCGACTTACATAGAATAACAGCGTAGTTCTACGTCAAAAATGCGGTTGTATCTTGGACACAACCTCCTATAATTTTTTCAGGGAGCTGATCAAGCAAATGAGAAAAAGATTCGATTCTGATGATTCGACGCTCAATTATACGGCAATGTTGGGCCTATCCCAGAAACTTCTCCAATTTGACTAGCATTAACGTTGTGTTAGAAGCGTTTCCAGGATTCTACAATGGGAATGTACAAGATGCCTAGAAAGAATTGACGGTTCGCTCGCATTTCCGGCGCTTCGATGTCTTGTTTGTGTCGTTCTCACTATGCCTCACTCCGATTTTCTCCTGAATTTTATCAGAACAAAAATAAGCTTTGAAATCGGTTAGTTAGCGATACGATGAACGCTATTTTGAGATCAGAGGATTTGGTCAAACATCGCGACAGCAGCTCGAAAACTTAAAAAAAATCATGGTATGCAATCTAGATTTAAAAAAAAAACAATGTATAAGCATCATCAAACACACGAATGACTTGCAAATGTAAATGTGGTATTTGTAGTAAATAAATGAGTATTTTTTTAATACTAATAAATTTTTTTTTTCTCTACAACGAATATTTTCGATGGTACAGATTTTTGGTACAGATTTTTGGAAAAAAAAGTACAGATGAGAAAGATTGTTTACCCCCTGGTACAGATTTAAATGTGGCAACACTGACTGTCACCTTCAGGCGTAAACATATTCCATTTGTTCTTCTGCACTCTGGGACGTATCGTACATTAGAGTTCTTTTAACTGTTGTGTTCTAAATAAAACAAAAAGTCCGATGTCCGATGAATACATTAATTATAATCTATAACTCTCTAAGAATAATGATGTTATATACAGGTTTTGAACTTCGACATACGAACTCCACTCGCCAAATGAGTAGAGTAGAAATAGTAAAATACATCTTTTATACTCTGGACAGGTGTAACTAATTACGTTGCAAACATGTACCCTTTCGTAGAGTGCTTTCTCTTTGTAAGCAAACAATTCTTAACATATGCTGTAAACTGCTCGCTGGCTAGAGCAATATAAGTTCCTTCATTGTGATAGGAGCGTAGAAAAATTTCAAATTGTGTTCATGTTGACTCTGCGAACTACAAAATTGATAGATTTCTTTCTATTATAGAGCCATTAAACTACACAATTCATTCGCCTCTAGCCTTGGAAAAGGGCCTATCAATCAATGCAGGGTCCTGGGATTGATCCCACAATCTTCCGCTTCGTAAGCGGATGCGCAGCCAGCGTTGCCAATGTTCTAGTTTAAACTGGCTACTTCCAGTTTTTTTTTCTCAATCCAGTCATCCAGTTGAACCCTAAAATCTTCAAGTTTTTTTGAATATCGTCCAGTTTTATCCAGTTTTCATGTGTGCTCTAGTTTTACCCATTTTATGTAAAATAAATTTACAATTGAGGGACTTAGAATGCAAGGGGTGTAAGTGACTTGATCGATTTCTGTTCATCAACTTTTTCTTTAGTTAATAACTCAATTGCAAAAACTGGTCACTCATCGGAATTTTGGTTCTAAATATCATTAGTTAGTTAATCTAAACTCCCCTACAGAACTAATACATACTTTGAACCAAAGTGTATATTCTGCAGGAAAGCATACTATGCAAATTTTTCACAAATACTTTCAAGAGCAAGAGGAAATATATAAGGATATCTCATTTTGATCTTGATACTAAGATTTGGTTTGGACAACCCTTACATTAGAAGTAAATTATCAATGAATAATACAAAAAAAAATTGAGAGAAACAGCTTCTCAGTAATACTTAAACAGTGTTGTTTTGGCATTGAATGTTAAGCATGTTAGAGTATTGAAACAAAATTGTGGGAAGTTGTTTATGGTATTTTTCTTTGGTATTTTATCTCGTATCTCATGCTAATCCGTACCTTTTTGAGATATCGAATAATACGCAGTCGACGCGACGATCTGCGACGATCTTCTATCATCGATTTTGTGGACGTGAAGCGATAAATACTTCAAGTTTTGCCCAAATAAAAACAGTCCTTTAAATATTGTTTCACAGTAATTAAAGTTACAGTTTTATTAAAATACTACACGAAGCTTCAAAGAAAATTCTATTTCTCAAGCATTGGAATGGGTAAAAAAATCATTTTAGATAAATCAATGCCGATATCTCTGAAATAAAAAGGTTTTACAGGATCCAGTTTTTTGAAAAATATTATTAGCAACCCTGCTCACCACAGTGAATCCTGATTCGTTGCACCCATTCCCACCAACAATTTTTCCTTCCATGATAATCGCAAAGGAACCACGCTGGAGAGGCGACCATTCGGGCTACGAATATCATACTAACATTCCTTCCTTTCCCACGGTGGGAATGATTTGCTACTCCCAAGCGTTATTTAGTGTGTTATTTGTGCAAATTCACTGGTTCAGGTCAATCACGAAGAACAACTACGAAGTGTACAATCTATCCAAGCTCAAGCTCATTGTTTTATTCGTTCAGAATACCCTCTTAAGCAGGTAGCCAAGTTGCTACACTAGAATACCCTCTTAAGGCAGTATTCTCTAGTCTAGAAATTTGAAAAGATGAAAAAAAAACCTTCATATTTCTGTAGTTTAGGCATTCAAGAATATACCCTAGAAAGGACTTATAGGAAATCATATTATTTACCGATTTAGAACCATTTTAATGATGCGGTATCTAACCTGGTACGGCCATAACTATGAACTTCAAATGCATTTTTCTCAAAACTAGTTTTTTAAAACTGGCGTACACGATATCTCAAGTTTTACTGAACCGATTCATGTCGAATTTATATGGATACAATCTAAAGGCATCTCTCTATCGCCTGAACCTCTAAAAAATAATATGTTTTAAATTTTAATATTTTTAAAAAATCGGGAAACGTAAGAAAATATTTTCTAAGCCTTTTTTCAAACGGCCGCCATTTTGTAGAAAAAGATGTTTTTGACTTATTCGAGGTTCTTGCGATAGCGGAATCTTTACTGATTCGCAATCTGATCGATTTTTTTGTTTCAGATAACCAGAAGGGCTGGAATCGTATACGCCATGGCACAACTTTTTTTTTAACCCTCTCTTTGAACAGCTCTTGACTATTCTAGTTATGTTTATTTTTTCTCCGTTCAATTTTTGTTTTGTTGTTAAAAGATAGATGAACAAATAATGCTATAATGGATAGTAAAAATATTCTTTGTTTTATTTTTACGGAACTCGAAATAACGTTCGAATTTCGTGCCTCTACACTAGAATACTTAAGGGGGTATTCTAGTGTAGAGGCACGAAATTCGAACGTTATTTGACATACTTGAAATCTCCAAAAAAGTGAGACCAAAAAAAATTTGAAAAGAATCAAAGTTTCTCCTTATTTTTTTTACAAAAAATTCTCAAAAACTACAAGACCTACTGTAAAAACTATAAGATTAAATCTGATAGAGTGTATAGGTATTATTTTCGTCCAACGAAATGGAAAAAAAAATACTTCATTTGGATAGTATTAAGTGCCTAACTATGTTATCGTTACTTTTTCACGAAAATGCATGAAAATTTGTGAAATTATGGTTACAAATGAATTGCCTATCGATAGCAACATCTTTTTCCCATCTTTCTGGCAGATCTCGAATATTGCTGATCAACCAGAGCTAGTACCATAGGATAGAAGAAGTAAAAATCGGACGGCTCAAAATCTGGGGAATATGTCGAGTGGACTGCCATGGAAACACACAATGAAGAAACCTCTTACTTTTTGCCACTGAAGCAGATATCCACAGACCACGAAACGTAGCTCGACGTCGACGTCGACGGAGCCCAAGTTCCTTGCTTTTTTCCATGTTGGGTGTGAACCACTGCGTCCATTGTTTTGAACTATTGTGGTATGCCCTATCTATAAAAAATATATTGAAATATATTTTCTCACAAAAGTGTCATTTAAGATGTATCGAAATCGAACGGATCTAACCGCTGGATCCATCTTTTGACAAACATGGAAAGAAGTATCGACTGGAATTCACCATATATGTTTGACCACACAACATATATCTTTAACCCACAACACCGCCTTCGAACAAAGACAACCCATATGAATTCATATTAGTATTCTTCCGCGCTTGATAAACTAGTTCGAGAATATTTATTGCCTACCTATGAAGATTTGTTAGTTAGATTCTCAGGTGTTCAAATGCGAGATGCTAATAAGGGTTGCTACACAACAGTCTGTCGCCTGGCACCCAATCTCCTTTATTGAGAATTAAAAATAGTCGAAATCTTCTCTAGGTGCTGATATTTTCAAAAAAGAAAACACATAAATTTTGTAAATGTAGAGGAGCTGCAGATAAAGACAGAAAGTCGCCACAAGAAATACACGCAGGAATGTTGGTTCCTCCAGTCAGTAAATTAGACGCATTTATTTAGACAAATGATATTTCAAACTAATGTTAAAGAAACTTTCAAACAAAATTCATTCAACTGGATACCATCATAGTTGGTGTTCTAATCTGTAAAGGATATTTGGTATGAAAAAATACTCAATGGCAAAAAGACCATTTTTTGTCATATTTGGACTTAGCCAAACTGCCTTTTTCAAATAATATAATGGATAAAAATAAATCCTAAAAATTAAAATATTAACACCAAAAAAGAAAGTGAAAATATCTAAAAATACTACTTAGCTCAAATCGGCATAAACACAAAATTGGATGATGAAATCATTAATGTTGACTGAAATTTAGTGAACGCCTCGTGTACCTACATAATGTTCAAAAGAGATCACTTCTGCCGGAAGTAAAACGCAAGAGCTCGACAACATTATTATGTTAATGCTATTTACTTTTGATGGGACGAATAGGAATCAACACATAATGACGCGCTCTAAGAAACTACTATTGGAAATTACGATCAAATGCTGAGCCCTTAATTATGCAAATGGATTCAGGATGTGATGACTCAAGAAAATTCTGGCATAATGTATCGATTTCTCGTTATATAATTTGTACGTAGGCAAAAAAACTGAAGAGAAACATGATAACTGTAATCGACTTGTTCAAATTACAATAAAATAAATTGACTTCGGTTCATTCAATATATATTAGAATTCGATCATTTATCTAATTCTGCTCAATAATACTTCTCTATCTAAGACAGCACAATAGCTTGAACTTCAATGTTCTTCATCGAGCGTCCTTCAATACCCAGATGTCATTAGTTGTGGTGAACACAAGAAACATCTGTTGGTTGGTTGTTTATTTCTCTTTCTTCGTGTAGCTTCTATGCTCAACACGATAAATATCAAGGTCAATGTTATTGTGAGCGATGATAAAATATCCCTTTTCGGTGGATATCACGACGCGTGGCTGCGTTAGACGTCAATACACTTAACACACAATCTTGTGCGCAGGCAGGCAATTCTGGCTTTTTTTTGTGTTTATATAACCTGAAATTATATAACTTTCAAATTATTTAACAGCCGATTTATATTTTGATTATATTATGATCATATCTATTATCGAATAGATCAAATTGAAACCAGTAAAGACAATGTTTCTCTACATCTGGGGTATGCTAGCGGCTTTACATTACAACATGTTAGATAGCAAGGTGTGATGGCGGCGAAGGCGACGGATGCTAGTGAACTTGTTTTTGTTTACATTGGTCGGAGAGTGAGAATCAACAACACACTCTTCGGTACCGTCGCCAACCGTTCATAGCTGAAGTTAGTGTCGCTCAGCTAGTCAATCGCATAGATGTGCAATGTTCCACAACAAACTCCGACTCGAAGGTTGGCGTCGATTGAACCGGAGTCACGTACACATTTCATCGCTGCTGCTGCGCGGATAGAAACTGACACCCGGTTGACCGTTGATTCACAACAAGTACTCTAAGCATGTAGCGACAAGCCCACCACCGGTTGACCAGTGAAATAATTGCGCATTTTACATACGACCGGCGGGGAATGATATATTGGGTACTGGATTCTCATCCACATGTCTCCCCCGCATACAAATTAAACGGGTAACTAATTGGTAGACGGAATAACGAACGTATAATATTCCCATAAAATGTCGCAACATTTTTGTGAGATTAGAGGAAACGCGTTTATATTGGAATGGTAAGTCTATTAGTGTTTGGAACGAGTATTGACATCCCAAGTTATTGGTTCTCATTCGTTGAATAATGTCATAGTCATCCAATTAATTCCAGAATGTTAGTTTCATAGACATTTCATATAAGCTCAGATCACCGATACCAAAAACTATTTTGATAAAAAAATTAACTCCTTTTTTTTATACAATATCATGCCACCGATTATTACACAAATAGGTCGCACTTTCAAAGACATCACATGTCAAACCACAAAACTAGGGACGAATTCGTAGATGGTCAGATCAGTTGGAACCTGCGCACGCGATGGAATATTTTCTTTACAATAACTAACACCAGCCACTAAGGGTCACGAGTAGCATTTCGAGAATGGTAACACTAACATCATCCATTACATTTTTAAGGTATTTTGTCGCCGTCTTAAAATTTTTGAGTTAAAATAAAGCAAAGCAAAGGACATCAAACGGTGTATTTTTTCACTTTCACTAAAGTAGTTAACTTTTTTTTATGCTTTTTCTACATAAAACTATTTAAAAATTAAATAGAATTTCGTACAGATTTTCTCAATTTCTGAGTATCTTTTGACGTAGAATTACGTCTTTCGGGAACACCATATTGGGGGAACAATCGGGATGAACTATTGCTCAGTCCATCCTCGATGGGTTTACGAGACTTTGGAGGTTCGCACACTCCCAGACGATCTAGTGGATTATTTTGACATAGGACTATGTCTTTGATTCCCATATAGGGGGGTCACTTTACGAAAAATGTAACGATTTATTAAGAGTTTTAAAACGCATATTACTCAAAATGGTTATTGCGACATATTTTGTGCTATATATCATTAGACAGGAAATTTATCCAGTATTTTTTTTGCTTAAAACATGAACAGTGAATAAAGTCAAAAAACTTTACAATTTGACGATTCAAATGGGTATGTTTTCTTTCGATTGCACTCGCATTCCTCCCTTGCGCAACGAGTAATATGTTTGTCTAGATTCGGGCGTTAGCTCACAATGTGAGTTGATGCGTACAATGAGTTATTCTCCATTCACCGATAATAGGCATTTATCGTTTATTGTATCGTATGTTGCCCAATCAATTTGTGCTCAATTCACATTCTTATCGTGTAGATCTTGCTAATAACAATTTATGTAATTGGGGTCCAGGATGTCTTAAGATCGAGCATGTTGTTTGGTTATGTAAAAATGCAATTAATTAATTTAACTGGCTGCTGATTTAGAAGATCGAAAAGGTATACTCACGTATATCAGATTATGAAAGCTATGAGTAGTCGCGATCTTAACGGGCTATAAAGTTATTACAAACCATGTTCCGGATAACGTGGTAACGAAGGAGATAATGCTATTTTTGTAGTCTAGATTTATTTGACTCAGGCTTATATTTAAGTAGGTCTTAACTATTTAGACTTGTATTTAAAAATGGTACATGATGACTCTTTGTCTTCTTCTGCTTGATTGAATAAACAGAAGAAAAGAGTAGTAATGGCTTTAATGGTATTTTTGTGTACATTTTTGAACAGAATGTGGAAAAATTACAGATTTTTATTGTTCAAAATTGTTCAAAAAAACTCAATTCAAATACAATTACTACACACAATCACAGTCCTATGTCAAGATCCCGTCCGTGCTCCTAGGCTCAGACCCATCAACTTTTTTTTATAATTCGTTTTTTTACAGGCTCAGTTACAAGGTTTGGTTGGGTTTAAAAAAGTCAACTAGTTAACTAGTAAACATAAACATTTTTCCGATTACTCGCGGTCGACTCGAGTTTAGCAGGATGACATATTTTTTGCAGGACAATATCATATTGTATTATTGAAAATTATAATTTTTCAATAGTTAGTTTTTTCAATAGTGTTAGAATGAGAGCTTTTAAATTCCCATACATTTATGCTGACTGCAGGGTGTTTCCCTAACACAGACTACAAAATCAAAACTTCAACCTACCATGGAAACTTTCAGCTTCGACTGGGAGTTATTCGAAGATCATCATGCAACACATATCGGAGTGTTATTCTACGTTAACTGTCCGGTTGTGTGTTGGACACACCTCTTAAACATTTTTGAACTACTACTACGACTTTCAGTAAGGGTGCCAAATCAGAAAACAGGTTACATTTTTACGAAACAATGCTCTGCTGCGAACAGATTTTGATCAATTGCATGCCAATTGAATCGGAAATTCTCTAAGATTTGCATTCCGCCAGAAGGAAGAGAGTAATCAAATCCAACATCGTTAACAGGAGCATAGCAAAGCAGCAAAAACATTGGCAACAGCAGTTTCAATTTTATTTGTCACAGTTTGAACTAGAATGTTGTTTATGCTTCGCTCTTGTCACAACGTATATTTTTCCACCATATACCAAGCAGGAGTCGATTTATTAGTTCTTTTCAGAACTAGTTTTCCGAAAGAATTTCCGCTGTGGACTTGCAAGTTCAAGCGGCCAGAGGCCCCTTTCCACTGAAGAACCGTGGACCGTCGCTTTCATGCTACCGATACTCCTATATCTATGCATCACACGCATATATTGTTGATGTTTTCTTGCATGGCAAAAAGTAAATTGAAATGGTTAAAAGATATGAAATGTGCTGGTGGAACAAAATATAATAGCTTCATTCACGATTCATCGATCATCCAGCTAGCGAACGAACAGCATCGGCAGTAAGGATTTCCAAATGACCTTTCTCAAGGCCGAGACTTGAGTTTAGTTTCCCGAATTGGCCTTTTTCGAGACCAGAGGCGAATGGACTGAGAGGATGTTTAAAACCTATATTTCAAAACATCATCATTACCAACCTCAGTTTCTATTTTGCTACCGTGTTCAACGCACGTGCAAAGTTGTTGCAAATTAGTCATAAAGCATTCTCAAAAAATGCACAAAGCATAGTGCAGAGCTTGCACTGACGCACAGAAGCAAAGCAGTAGATAATTATTCAACCATTCCATGCCGAACCGCTATAGTGGTTCTCAGATTTTTGTCAAAAGTGGTAATTTTGTTCTCTAACGCAAAACGTTTTTTTATTAGGGTGGTCCAAAACTCAATTTTCTCAGCTTTTTCCCAAAAAATCTTATTTCAAAAATTCATAACTTTTGAACCACTGAAACGATTCAGATGATCGACATATCAAATTGAAACCAAGCTTTTTATTGAAAAAAAATTGAACTTGCAAAAACGGATTTTATTTTTGTAACAATTGATTGCAGTCGTTTTTTTATGGCTTTCGACTAGAGGGCGCAATGTTTTTTATATTTTTTCTTGAAATCTAAGGATTTTTTACATAACAAATCTCGATATCAGAGAGGCTTTTTCTGTTTTTGTATGATTTTTTAAAGTTAACCGGTGGTCCGAAAAATAATTTTTCCCCTTTTATCCAAAAATTACTTTTTGCAAAAAATCATAACATTTGAACTACTGAACCGATTTAGATGATCGACATTTAAAATTGAAGCCAATAAGCTAACCTTCTCTAAAATACCACACTTGCGGGAAGATTAGATTCTAGTCACATATGTCTAGTCTAGTTAAATAGGAATATTGAACGAAGACTTAAAACATGTTAAATTTGCAAAATGATAACTCAAAAATGAATAATAACGCCTTTCTGATTTTCGGATATATTTTGTAAAAGAAAACATCAACTTTCCAGAGAAAAAATATGAAAAAATATAGCGCTCTCTATCTTTAACCGATAAAACTATGAAAAACTAACGAAATCAATAATTACAAAAACGAAAATCCAAATTTTCGCCAAAAGTATTATTTTTTCAAAGCTTCAATTATGAATTTTTGTAGTGGAAAAAAAGGGGAAAATTGTTTTTTCGAACCATCGGTTAACTTTGAAAAATGATATCTAAAAAGAAAAAAAAAGCCTCTCTGATGTCGAGATATGTTATGTACAAATTTAGTGATGGAACGGATAGTGGTTTGGCCGGATATCCGGTCAGCTTCGAGGCCGGATAGCCGGATATCCGGCGGCCGGATATACGGCTCTTTATTAGCAAATACAAAATTGAGAGAAACGACATGTGACATGGTGCAAATAAAGTGTTAAATGTAAGAAAGAAGTAAACACATTTTAAAAAAATAAGCGAATAACAAATTCATAACTTTTACAATTTAGCTTTGCACAGTGGCGATATCGTAACCAATGAGGTTATACCCAGGTGCGATTATCGTTAATTGAAAAAAAAATCCTACTCAACCTTCCTATACTCGCGCATAGATCTAACAAACCGAGCATCAATGAGGTGGTTGAATGCAATGACTATTAACCCTTTGCGGTCGTTTGTCTGCTCTCAGCCACCACAGCAAGGAATCATACTAAGTACTTTATTAAACGATATAATTGTTTACATTTTTTCAAAACGAATTTTAATGTCTAGTGAACTTTCTCACGAATATATACGGAGTTTCTATGAATAACGTAACGGTACTCGGTATAAACAAAATATTATTAGCGTAGAAAGATAAGAGAATCTCTTTCAAAGAAAATTAATTCGACCGCAAAGGGTTAAAACTGACTGAAATTAAAGGAAAAATATTTCCACTCATTTATATATGTTTCTTTGAATAAATACCAATAACGCCTGAAAATACGCAATAGCATTGTCACAGAGACGCGCACAGTCCAGAGTACACAAATTACGATTTTTCTCGCGAGTATAAGAATGTTAATAGTGTATCATGTTTTCTACAAGGAATTTAGAACAGTTTTATTCTAATAATGGTCTTATATTTTTAAAAGTAGATTTTTGTGAGTGTATTGAGATAATTCGAATACTGGCCGAGTAAGAGTAAGAGTTACATGCAATCAACTATCAATTATTTTCATCGAGATTGAGAACAAACTTAGAACTGTCTTCGGGGATGGTAGTCTGATAAGGTGTGCACTTAGTTCACTGCAAATCGAAATTATTATGATCGGTGACAAATTTACTAATTTGAAGACTCAACAACTGTTAGGCTTGGTGGAGAAGTGCGTTGGGCTTTTATATATTCGAGGTAATTAACATGTTCCTGCATCAAAAAAGTATTTGAATAAGGACGAGACTGCACAAAAAACACCAAACTTACTTCGTATGAGAGCGTCTTTAAACGCTGGAGAGGTCGTTTTAACTATTTAGAAGAAGTTCGAAATTATCTGATTGCAACCTTTTTAGACCAAAGGTTTAGGTCAGATCATTTAGGTGTTCTCGAAACGTAAACAGACAGACAAAAAATCATTAAAATCAAAATCATCTTCATCTTGAGACGATTCTTCTGAGAATAACAGCTCATTGCCATCTTCAACGAAACGAAAGGGATGGAGCTGAATGAAACTTTGATGATATGAGTTGATAATAATTCAATTTCAATAACATTTCGACATGTCAGTAATCGCACCTTATTTTTAATCACGTGTGAATGATGTTTATATGCTATATGTGTTATTGTGTTATTATTTATCTTATTTATTAATTGGATTTTTTTCGAATATCCGGTATCTGGCCAATCCAGATAGTTACTGGATATTCCTTTTATCTCTATAAAAAATCCTCAGCCTTCAAGAAAAAATATAAAAAAATATTGCGTCCTCTAGTCCAAAGCCATGAAAATGATAAAAAAACGATTTTTTCATATCAAGTCGATAATCTAAATCGGTTCAGTGGTTCAAAAGTTATGAATTTTTAATAAAGTCATTTTTGGAAAAAAGTGGAAAAAATTGATTTTTCGGACCACCCTAAACTGGAAATGGGCACCCTAATAAAAAAACAGGAAGTGGGTTATATCTATGGTATAACCGCAAGGGTGACGTAGGACTATCGTTGATTTAGAGATCATTTGTTTGAAGTTGAATCTAAATCCATTCTGAATGAATGAATAAATGAGTATTAGGGGCACTTCGAAAACGAGAGCGTTACGTTGGAGGTACAAGGTTTTATGCATCCAATATAGGATACGAAAAACCTTGTTCTGAAGAATAATCTTCAGAAGCTTTCCTGCTAACTGCACTTGATTGACAAATCACAAAACCAAATGTATTATATGGATATTTTATGGATAGAAAACATTAAAATAAACTCTTTCGCTTGAATGTAATTTTCAATTCCAAGGGGAACTGGCAGATTATTTTCCAGCAACGATTAGATATTTCCACATTTTCCTCGATACTGGAAGCCCACCAGTGGTTAATACTAACTCGATAACCACCTGTCAATAGCACTTGATTGAACAATATTTGGTCACAGTGTTACATGGATAGAAAACATTAAAATAAACTCTTTCACATGAATGTATTTTCAAATTCCCAGAGGAACTGGCAGATTATTTTCCAGAAATGATTTGATCTTTCCGGAACTTTCTTGATGCTGAATGGCATCCAAACGGAAAGAATTCTGCGCGTGTATGTGTCGATCCTTCACCGTCCACCTCCTCCAGCACGTTAGGCAACGATGTTGTCTTGTCGATGTCCTCACGAAAAATGAATGCGTCTCACCACCAGAACATCGCTTAAGTATGCTTTTTGTGCGAGATTGAATCGAGAAGAACCGTTTGTGGCATCACTCTCCTCCTGATGGATTCCCTTCTGGCCTAAGGTGCACAAACAGGCTCTTGGTGACACCGTTCATCCGCGCATTCATGATAAACGAAGAGCTTCACCACAACAGCGACAACTTGCTCCAATCGCTGTTCAATTAGAACTGAGTGGATTTCCGAGCGCCGCTCACTTATATACCGATTGGTGATTTCAATAGCCTGTTTCGAGATCAATTTTAAGGCTATTGAAACAAGTTTTTGGATCAAAAAGTAACAATTATATAACGCGTAGACATTTTATCTTTCGAATGAAGTGTTCATCATACAATTTCGTTCAGTTGTTCAGGAGCTATTAACGCTCAAAATCTCGGTCTCCGGCGTAACGCTTTCGGTTTCGAAACTTTGATTTTACACCCCGGTATAGAAATGAAAGACGTAGTCCTACGTCAAAAAAATAAAAGTACGGGTCTGATGTTCTGCGATAAAGAACAAAACTGCCACTTTTGACGGAAATCTGAGAACCGCTATATCGGTTTGGTATGGAATATCTGTATTAGAAATTGCATTTGCGTAGCATACATTCTACAACCAGTGGACTGAGGTTTCTACGCAGAATCGTTTCTAAAGGAAAGTCGTGAACGAGAGATGTTAAACCGCTTTGCGATGTTCTTAAATTTTTGCTCTCCAATTTGAGGCGAATACTCGATGAAAAGGTACTTTGTGTCAGTTTCCGCACCGTTAGACGGAGAGTGTTTGTGTGTGATCAAATCACACGTGACCATTTTTTGTGTTATTAATGGTGGTGGTGACACGAAAACAGAAATGCATGTGGCTGCAGTGTGCGTGTCTGACAGGATCATTACATTACATTTGGCAAATTTCTACATATGGCCAGCTTGTATATCTTTCCTCGCGATAACAAAAATGATTCATGAATCAACCATCTCCAAAGCTTCCAAAACCTTCACGGAACGGAGTTATTTCTAAAAGTTCGAAGCATTATAAAGTCATTTTCGAATAAAAAGCAAATTTTATATATTTTTATTTTTCTTTCTTGCTAGGAAAGAACTTGTGTTAATTTATGAGTGTTTTCGGGCTTATTGGTGATTTTTTTCGATTTATCACTGAATTTTAGCGGATTCGAGCATTGGTCCCGGGTTAAAAGTGTCGTCAAAGTGCAACGCATTTAAACCTTCGCGACGGTACCATACTTTGCCACTCTTCGCGAGGGCATACTCATACTGTAAACGCAAGTGAACCATAAATCTTTATCCTGGGTTTCATAATGAAATACACGATAGTTGAAAAATGAAAGTGAAAATTTTGTTCCGCTGCGATTGCTATCGTCTCCGCCGCCCCTACAGAGTACATTCAATACGGATTTTCTGTTGCCGTTCTGCGGAAGGTGCTTCATAGTATAATTTGTGGATTAAACCTCTGGGAATAAGGGTTTTGGGGGCATCGGTTTTTTTTTTGTTGAGAGATACAGAAAAAACTACTCAAAAAAACTACTACTCAGTGTTTCAGTGTCGCTTCGGATAGCAAGCAACCAAAAGTATATGTTAATACTAAGTCTAAGGAAAATAATATTGCCTCGCAGGGACTCGCGCGAAAAGGTTAGTGTCGACACGGGACTCAATGTGTCAACCACTTCCAATGTCTCGAATGGAAGTTTTGAGAATAAAAGATATTTTTTATAAGGTAACACAATAACAATCACGCATTGCTGATAGTTGGGCTGCTGTGACGTTAGCGGGGAGTACAACATAAAAAGAATGGAGTTCAGCGAACAGGATATTTTAAACTAAGAAAACGGCGGTGAGACGAACAGATTATTATTTATTATTTCTCATCTGGCTAGTTGCCTTGATGATATTACATTTGCGGATGAGGAAAACCCCTTTTGAGAGATTAAGATGAACTTCATTCGCATCCTTGGAAACTTATGAACAATAATTTACTCTTCACTATGAATTCAACAATTTTCCACTATCCATTCAACAATAATGATGGATATTTGTTTCTTGTCAGCCATTCCATGCCAAACCGATATAGTAGTTTTCAGATTTTCGTGAAAAGTGATAATTTTGTTTTTCATCATAAAACATTAGACCCGTTTTTTTCGTTAGGGTGACAGTTTCCATTTTATGGTGGTTCGAAAAATCAATTATTTCCACTTTTCCCAAAAATGACTTTTTTTCATAACTTTTGAACCACTGAACCGTTTTAGACGATCGACATATCAAATTAAAGCTTACAACAACAAAAAAAGATTTTGTTTTCGTAATTATTGATTGTAGTCGTTTTTTGTTGTTTTCATGGCTTTGGACTAGAGGGCGCTTTATTTTTTTATATTTTTTTCTTGAAAGCTGGGGATTTTCTACATAACTCGATATCAGAGTGCAATTTCTTTCGTTTTTAAGATATGATTTTCCAAAGTTAACCAATGGTTCGTAAAAACATTTTTTCACTTTTTTCCATTACATAAATTCATAACTTCTGTACTACTGGACCGATTCAGATGATCGACATATCAAACTGAAGCTTATGAGTTAGTTTTCTTTGGCAAAATATTACTTTTGGGAAGACAAAAATTATTTTTGTTTTTGCTATTCTTGATTGAGTCAGTTTTTCATAGTTTTCTCGGTTTCTATTTTTTTATATCTTCTTTTAAATGCTTAGGATTGTTTACATATGTATTTCTATGTATTTATTTAGAAAGTTAACAGGTTAAACATAAATGAACCATTGTCAAATATTACTATGTGACTAGACTAAACCTATGCAACTAGAATCTTGTTCTTGTTCATGTGTGGTTGGATGAGTATAAGTATGGAATTGTTATTAACATAAAATTCAACTCATTCGAACTTGTTGGTGGTCCCGAAACGAACCGATGGAATTTGAGTTGCCTTGTAAAAGCAACTGAAGATGTTAGATACATGATTAATTATTGTTTTCGTGAGAATAACACGAGATTTTTCATGATCACTCCATGCGCAGAATAGAAACTGAGGGCGCCATTTCATGGTTAAAACGAAATAAAGTCTATATAACCTTGCATAAAATTAATTTCGTTTTTATCGTGATGTGGATATTTTTCATGATTGTTCCATGCGAAAGCAGAACAGAAACTGATGCTATTGACGAATTTATGTAAGATTTACAACCAGATGGCGCAGTGAGTAAAATGATCATGTTTTGTTTTTATGGTCGTTAAATTTTTTTAGAAAAATCAGAGTTTATCTTCAAATTTCCCGGTTCCACGTATTCTTTCTACGCTAAAAAGGTTAGAAAATCGCCATTTTACAATGTGGTATGTATATTTTTAAGAATGGCTTGGTATAAGTGTACACTATTAATTATGTAATCCAACTTGATATGATATAGATTCCATCACCATTATCCACAGTATTCATGACCTGTATGCTTTGTCAAACTCAAAATTTTCGAAGATTATTAATGACTTTCGTCCAATCGCGTGTTGAAATCATCGTAAATATTCAAAGCCCTAACTTTCTTACCATATACTGAATACATTTAATCATTTCAACCATTTTAAATAGAAATAAAATGAATAATCACGACCGAATCTTGCTTTTCAGTGCGTAGTATAAACAAACATCATCACTTTTGTGGTTCTGAACTCTAATGTAAGTGTCGCATGAGCTGATTCAGCTTTGCGTAAATTCGTCAATTGGATTGCATCACAGGAACACCAAGTCGAATGCGTAAATGCGAATATTCCTTCGCTTGGACGCATTCACACGCAAACAGTTTTTCATGACTGTTTCATGCGAAAGTAGAACAGAAATTGATGCGAGTGAAAGTACTCACGCCTTTCATGTGTCCGCTATGATTTCCCAAACACTAATGCAAGCGAGCAAAAGAAGTCGCAGCTTGCATGTATTCGCTATGACGGTTTCTCCAGGTGCCTAGATTTTGCGTCCGTGTTTGGGAACACATTGCGATCACCAATCATCATCAATGAGCAATGATGATTTCAATAGCTTGCTTTCAAAGCAATGTTGAAGCTATTGAAACGATTTTTTGGACCAATAAGTGACAATAATATAACTCGTTGAAATTTTATATTTCGGATGAAGTGATTGTTATACCACTCCATTCAGTCGGTAAAGAGGCATTAACGTGCAAAACCTTGCACTCCAGCGTCACTCTTTCGTTTTAGAAACTTTGAACTTACACCCCGGTACAGAAATGAAAGACGTACTCCTACGTCAAAACAATTACAATCAATAATTACGAAATCCATTGTTTTTGCAAACTCAATATTTTTTAGCAAAAGGCTTCAATAACAGTCATTTGGCTTTCAGCGATTCAAAAGTTATGAATTTTTGAAAAAAAACTTATTTTTGAGAAAAAGTTGAAAAAAAACATTTTTCGGACCACCCTAAAATGGAAATGGTCACCATAACGAAAAAAATTAAAAAAAAGGGTCCAATATTTTGCAATAAAGAACAAAACTACCACTTTTCATGGAAATCTGAGAACCACTTTATCGGTTTGGCATGGAATGGCTGTATATATAAATGTTCTGTTCGTTTGTGTATGGTTCAAAACCTCGAAAAGTTCGAAACCAATTGAGCTTAAAGTTGGACACAATATACAATCCACTTCAAGGAATGTTGTTACGACATGAAAAATTGAAAATTACATGACTTTCTAAACTCAACGATGCAAGCATAATGTGCCACAGCAAAGCGTGGCAGGGTACAGCTAGTATCTAATACAGCTATACTCAACCTGTGGCCCGCGGGCCGCATGCGGCCCACCGGGCTCTTTTGGTTGGCCCATCTGATCCGTTACCATTAAGTAATATTAGTAGATCAAATATTTATTAAATATATTTAATCCGGACTAATCTTGTTGACGTTAGTGAATAAATATGAAATTATTACCTACTAGCTGACCCGGCGAACTTCGTCGCGCCCACAATTGCTTTTCTGATTCATATAATTTCGAACACTCATGTTCCCCGAAAATTATTTCTCTGTGCTCGAGAAATAATAATTTCTTTTCTAACATATGCATTTGATGCAGACTGAGACACTTCAATCCTGATACTGACTGTTCAAATCCGTTGCTCCGTTCTTGAGTTAAATCGCGAGGAACGGACACCAAATCATTTTTATTTATATATATTATTTGACATACAACTATGTTTATAGGGGGTCTTCGTAGCCACTTGGTTACGCGTTCGCTTACCAAGCGATCGATCGTGAGTTCAAACTCAGGGCCCTCAACTGATCATCTTTGTGTTGTTATAGAATAATTACGTCCACGCAACCCATCATCAGCGATGGAAATCGATCCACGGTGGAACAAAGATCGATTCATCCATACAACTGCTCTGCTTCGCAAGAAACATCGGGCTGCTGTTCTATAAATAACCCAACAATGATCAATATCAACTGTCTCCGCTGTCCGGTCTGCTGAACAATGGAAGAACAGAAAGAAAACCCTTAAGCCTAAATGGCTACTACTGTGTAATTTACCATAATGTAATGGAAAAGAAAACTTAACGCCTAAATGGCTACTATAAACTGCTGTGTAATTTACAATTTATATAAACATAAACATATGTACAAGTACACGATTAAAACCCGGCTCTGTTACAGCTAGAATGCTAATGAGCCTAATAAATAAATAAATGGGATAAAAAAACCATGTTTATCGTTGCTATCAAATCAGAAAGCACGTCACGTTATGAAATAGTTTTAACGTTAATAATTATTTTGGCTCAGAACGGATTTTGATGGTTTGCATTCCTATCGAATCGGAAATTCTCTATTTTTTCCGGAACGTCATACATTACGGTTCCCTAACCTATATAGGTTTAAAGTTTAACGAAAATTGAAAGAATACACTTTTTCCTATCATGTTCCAGTGGTCGAGGTGCAATATTTAAATATCACTGCTAATCGGATGAGCATAAATCTGTCATTCGAAATGCAAATGCAGTATTCGTTCTAAGGACAATGTGGATAGACAAAACATTGCAATCTAAGCTCCACCGTATTCTATTAATTGAGTGAATAAGCCATTCGCGAATTCAATTTACAGTGTTCACAAATTATTCACAAAGCCATCTAACTAGCGACCAGACAGCAGGGAGGCTTTCGAAATGATTTTTCTTAACGCCGAGTGTTAAGTTTACTTTTTCAAGTTGAACTTTTTCAAGGCTAGAGGCGAATGAACTGATGAATTTTAAAGCCTCTATAATTTAAAACAACAACATCATCAAAGTCATCTCGATCCAACTATCAGACAGCAGTCTTTCTCAATGCTGATGTCACACAGCGGTTTTGCTCGATTGAAGGAAGAATGAAAGATAGATATCGCTCAGTATGATGCCGTTTTGTTCGGTGGGGACACGACGTCGTTTTGTACGCCGTCTGGTGAGAAGTGCCTCTGTTTTTTTCGAATCCCATCACATTTGAATCTGTACTGGGGTGTAGGATTAAAATTTCTAAAACCAGAACGTTACGTTTAGGGAGCAACGCACAAAACCGTTAATACTTTTTTGTCGGTTGAACGGATTCGCCTGATAACACTTCATTCGAAGAATCAAATGTCTACGAGTTACGAGGGCAGTCCAAAGTACTTAGCCTACAAAAAAAACAAAAATGTTGGAAAAGTGACGATTTATTTCTCAACATAGTCTCCTTTAAAGTTAAAAGTTACACGGGGCCAAATCTGGAGAATGCGGAGAATATGAGCAGCAGTTCGTAGTGCAATTCGATCAATTTGGCCGTGGCGACGGCGAAATTTCCACGGTCGAAACAAAACTACGAGTCCGATTCGGCTGAAATTTGGACAGTAGCCGTTTACGAGAATGTACTACACGATAAGTAATCTCTCTTGCGATACGGACACCATCGGGCAAAGAGCTATGTACTTATCGGACCACCCTCGTATATGCTGGTTACTTAATGACCCAAAAGCCTGTTACAGTAGAACTATTTAAATCACCAAAATCTATAAATATGAGTCCTTCGTAGTCGAGATTTGTTGATGTATGTCGTTGGCTATCAGTGAATGTTCTCTATATATTGTGCTCGCCCTGACCAATCTCAATTTCAATTTTGATACTGTGTTGAAAAATTTTTTCACTGCAGAATGGATCTTCAGAATAAGAAACAAGCATAGTGTAGAGCAAAATTAAAGCAGAAAAGAAATTCGAATTTCCTGTTGCCGTTCTACGTCTTCTGAGATGCTTCATTCTGCGTTGAAGATGTAATTTTGCTAAGAGATACTGAAAAACTACCTGGAAATTCGAGAAGATCAGTATTTCAGTTTCAGTTCTCCAGACAGCGAGCAATCATTAGTACATTTCAATGCTTGGAATCAATTTGACAATCTTCTCAAATTGCTTCGCGAAAAGTTCGGGCCCTTCACTCAGTGAAAGCATTTATTTATCGGCCCTTGTCATTGCTATCAAATATTTGTATCAAAATTTTTTTATTAATAAATTACTTTGATGTTTCTACTCTCCGGTAATGATTTTGTAGTTCTAAGTTAACAATGCGTGGCTCTTGGTCGTGGAGATCATTCTTCTTTATTTATTTATTTGCGGCCCGCGAATTAATAATAATACGTTTTTGTAGCCCCTATGAAAAAAAGGTTGAGTACCGCTGATCTAATAAAATGATGAAGGCGTTCCGATGATTTCCGGATCCAATCTTAGTGCACAGATGAAAGCAAATCCTTCCGATTTTGAAGCAGTTTTAAATATTAAAATTGTAGGCTGATGATGGGAAATTTTTCATTGAACTTTAGTATGCATAAAGGAGAACGAAAATGAAAAAATAGCCATCAAAGAATGGAGAGTATGAATTGAACATTTCAAAAACGAGAATGCGTCGTCAACAAAACCCGCGTTGGAACAATCCAAAACACCAAATGCATTCCCCCGCCGTTGCACTTTCCCAAACAATACACAACAAATTGAAGTATTAACGCAATCACGACGGAACGCGTAAATGTGTTACGGTGAACGATCGTGGAAAAGAGATAGAAAAACGGCAAAATTTCAAGGCCACAGGGATTTGCGCTCGCTACCAACACACCGGCGACGAGCCTCTTCGAACCTTCTTCCAAGCGATTTCGACACGTTTTGCATGTTTTTTTTTCTTCTTTACATTCTCTGTTTTGATCAGCGCGCCGATGCGGGATGGCAATAATAACAATAACAACGAACGAACACGACTCAGACCATGTGCGCTTAAAACTGGTTGTGGTGTTTCATACAGGTCTGCCAACAGCATAAGCCGGTAGAGAACCGGTAAATGGTGTTGGGGGTGATACAATGATGTGTGTGTAATGTTTACTTCCACGCTGTTGCGATGAAGTGCGATTTAGTACATACTGGGCTGATAGTTGGGACCAATATGTGTTTAAAATTGGGGATTGAGAAATATAGTTTGGGGGAAGATTGAAAAACAATATAGGCCTAAAATTTTATTCAAAGAAGCCATGCTTCATCCCTTCGTTTTGAAAAGGATTACTAGGAATCCCCTTTTATATTGCGCCTCCAGTTCAGCTCTTCCTTGATAGATCAATGATGAATCGATTCAGAGGAAAATAATGTTATATCCGAAGACTTCTGGGGGAAACTCGCTTCCGGAATATTACATTTTTATAAACTTTTTTTTATGGTTGAATGCTTGTCTTTCTGTTAGCGACATCTATATTCAATATGTATGTGGAGAAGGTTGCATGCAACAAATTACGCAGCATGCAATTTATAGTTTCCAGTCTCAAATACAGTGGGTACCCAAAATAACTATGGGGTGAGTGTTTTGATCGACTTTGATGAGATGAGATGCTTTAACTTTCTCAAATATCATACGATTATATCGATTATATCGTTTATATCTTCTTACATCATTCAACTGGAATTTCAATTCAATGGTTTCACACAAGTATTACCAAAGCATCGAAAGCCAAAGTTAATCCAGGTTCCGGAGTGCATGTCAAATCTGTGAATTCAAATTTAGGATGCAAATTGTAAATCTATATTTTTAGTAACTACTTAGATTGATAAATAAAATACAGATTTCGAACCGGCATTCTAATTAACACATTAACACAGTAATCAAGTTAGAATATATCGAAGAATGTATCGAGGAATCGGTCCCTGCTAGAGAACCCGATCCACAGCTGAAAATTCCTTCAAAATTTGATCGCTAAAAACGGAAACACTATATTCTCCAACAAAACATAGCTTAGTAGATGTATGCACTGTACAACAAACGGGAATGTTTCTACTTACTTTGGGCTGCTAATTGCTGTTGATGCTGTGCCGCAGCTCGCTGGAAGAAAAAAGGGAGAAATAACTATCGAGTGCATATAAAATGTACATTTGTTCATTTAGTTGATCGCGTATAAAATAGCAATTGGTGGATCGAATGAAAATCTCATCGAAAAAGGAATTGAGACCTTGAATAAGGTCCCATTTTATCAAATAAGAAATTATTGCTTCACCCAAAAACAGTCATAGAGAACATGTTAGGGGCTGTTCACATATCACGTGCATAAAAAAAGCTTCATTTAAGGGGCTAATACGCTATGGAAACATGAAAAAAATTTAAAAAATGGCCTAATAAGTTTTCTGGGATGTCTACTTTACAGTAGTTTTTGTCCCAGGTTTGTCCGATGCTCCGTTCCAAAGCTACAAGCCAATTAGTGGACTTAAGTCTTTGCGTAAGGAGCGCGGATCCAAAATTTAAAACGCGTTTTTCTCGAAACTAAGTTTTGCAAGCTGTTGGGAGTTCAGCCTCCGGAACGGTCCATCCGATTGTGATGAAATAGTTTTTTTTCCAGATTCTCCACTAAATTTCCTGTTATCGTACGTACGTACGTATCTACATCGATTTTTTATGATATTTTGAAAAATAAAATTTTGGTGAATGTTTTTGTCTCGATTTTTCCAGATTCTAACGCATTTTTTTCCAAAATGTCGCCTTTTCGTCAAAAATCAATATTATAAAAAAAACCTACGTACGATAACAGGAAATATATCCAGGACTAGCTAACCCGGCAAACTTCGTCCCGCCCATTTACTTGATTAATTCTCGAGTAATGCAGAAATTTGTGTTTTATTTGTATGGCAGCCACCCCTAAGAGAGGGGGGAGGGGTATCTAACCACCATAGAAACATTCATTGCACCCTAAAGTTTCCATATGCCTAATTTGGTTTAATTTGCTTGATTAATTATCGGGTAATGCAAAAATTTGTGTTTCATTTGTACGGCAGCCCCCTCTAAGAGAGGAGGAAGGAGTATCTTAACACCATAGAAACATTTATTGCATCCTAAAACCTCCACATGCCAAATTTGGTTTCATTTGCTTGATTAATTCTCGAGTAATGCAGAAATTTGTGTTTCATTTGTATGGCAGCCCCCCCTTTGAGTGGGGGAAGGACTGTCTAACCATCATAGAAACATTTATTGCACCCTAAAACTTTCACATGCCAACTTTGGTTTCGTTTGATTGATTAAATTCCGAGTAATGCAAAAAATTGTGTTTCATTTGTATGGCAGCCCCCTCTAAGAGAGGGGGAAGGAGTATCTTATCACCATAGAAACATTTATTGCATCCTAAAACCTCCACATGCCAAATTTGGTTTCATTTGCTTGATTAATTCTCGAGTAATGCAGAAATGTGTGTTTCATTTGTATGGCAGAACCCCCCCCCCCCTTTGAGTGGGGGAAGGACTGTCTAACCATCATAGAAACATTTATTGCACCCTAAAACTTTCACATGCCAACTTTGGTTTCGTTTGCTTGGTTAATTTCCGAGTAATGCAGAAATTTGTGTTTCATTTGTATGGCAGCCCCCCCTTAGAGAGGGGGGAGGGGTCTCAAAATATCACGAAAACCTTCCCGGCCCCAAAAACCCCTACATACCAATTTTCATGTCGATCGGTTCAGTAGTTTCCGAGTCTATAAGAATCAGACAGACAGACAGACATCACTCCATTTTTATATATATAGATTACGTAAAAAAAATCATTGGTTGGAATCGGTTCGCTAGAAAAACTTGTAGAATTCCCACCAGTTTACAAATTTTTGGCTGCAAGGGGGTTCTGTTTGAGCGAGCACATAGTAATTTATTATCTTGTTGAAAAAAAATCGCGAAAATCATATACTTTTTATGCTGTTCATAGTGTACTACCGCATTAAGACTCCCCCCTCCCCCTTCTTGAACAAACGTGGACAATTACTACATCCCTTCCCCTTTTAACCACGTGAACATTCTTCCCTTTTTTTTCATAAAAAATGGAGTAAATAATTGTATTGCGGCTATATTCCATTTTAGATTTATTTTATCTATACAGGATGGACTCGATTATATACAGTCTCCGACATCTTTTCATTGTACAGTACCAGTTTTTGGGCGGTTTTTTTGTGCGATTTTTTTGGGCGGTATATAAAAAGAAGCATATTTGACGAAGCTATGGTCAATTCAGTTTTTGTCGATAGCTTATATGCATTTCAGTGCGAAAAAAGCAAATTTGCGTCTAAATTATCCACTTCTCAAATCATTCCCATCCTTCCATCAAATGCTCTAAGTTGCGCATAACATGATTTCAAACAGCATCAAGTTTCGACATGCAACCAAAAGCACAGAACAGCCACGCGCAACCGAAAAGCCAAACTGTCCCATCGCAAAGCAGAGAAACAAAGGGAAATCGAACTGTGAACGGCCTGAATTTGAGTTATTTTCTTGGGGAAACTTTATTTATGCGGTCCCTATCTACAGCACGAAAAGTTTTTGACGTGGAACTACGTCTAACCGGAATATATAGGGGGTAAAATGAAAACCTAAACACAGAACATGCAGGAAAAAATGCAAGATTTCAAATGCATATAACTCAAACATTTCTTACTGGATCGGGAAGATGTTTGCATCAATCGATAGGGAATATTTCTACGCATCTATCGCAGTTAATAAAATGTTATTTTTCATTAGATAAACATTTGAATAATTGTAAAATGTTAAGCGTTATCTAAACGTCCTAACTGCCTTGTTTTGATTGGCCCGATTTACTGTTTCCCCAGCACAGCTATCAAAACCAAGCAGCCTTGGGGAAATCGGCATTGCAAATACATGGAAGTAGGGGAACTTTTGTTCTCACCGAAATATGTTCCCTAACACAGACTTCAAAACCAAGCAGTGTTGGAGAAAACGGCATTGCAAATACATGAAAGTCGGGGGTATTTTTGTTCCGACTGAAATGTGTTTCCCTAACACAGACTTCAAATCCATGGAGCGTGTGGAAATTGGCAAGGTGTCCAGGGAAATCGGCTTTAAATGCAAAATGCGAGCACTTTTATACTCGCTTGCCTTTGTACAGAACCTGGGAACCTGGGAAAATCGTGCAGACACTAGAGGCGAATGAACATTCAAGTTTAAAGCATCTGTAGTATAAAAAGTAGAAGTTGAAGATATTGATTCATGCAAGCCGGGGATACTTCTGCACATGTATGTTTTGTTCTGCAAAAAGCGTTCTCATAACACGGATTACAAAAGCGGCTACGAACACAACGCTTTGGTTCGGTTATTCAAGATTGCATTAAAGGATATGCCTTCATATCCTCTACTCACTGAATTTCTACGCATATCATTTGATGATTAGGCAAAATGTTTATAACCATTTGCTGCGATAACGCCTCTTGATTGAACAATATACGTTCGACGTACGTATCAAAATCGAAACTGAGTGTCTGAAGCTCATCAAATCCAGCAAATTAGCGGTTCGAGAAGTACGTAAACTTGAGAGATGCAAACTTCAGAGGGAAATGTAAAATAAATCATACCAATCGTAAAAGGACTGTCATTAAATTTATTTGTAGCGGGGAACATAATCTATCACAATGTATGAATTGACCTTACATGGCAGTCTTTTTACTCACACAGCAATTAAATTGAATTCAGTTGAATTCGGAAACTGTTTCATTCAATCAAAAACTCAATCAATACAAACAAATGATTGCTAAGCTAAGGTAGTTCCACGTCAACCTTGCGGTTTTATCATAGTTATAACCCACCCATTTTTTCGAATTGTGTATCGAACACGATTTTTTGATGATGTTTTGCACGATTTTTTAATGCGATATTTTTTTGTGCGATCCCTATTCCCCGCACAAAAAGGGTTGCCTGTATGTAATCGGATCCTATATATAATCGAATCACTGGCGGGAAAGATGGACACTTGGGGAAGGAAAGATGGACACTAACTGAAAATTCAAGTTTATGTACTCAATCCGTTTTGGAAGTCTTCAAATAGGCCTTGAAAATGACTGAACAAAAAGGCTAGTCTAAAATAACTTAAAAGAGCTTGTATTCTTTCTCATTTCTTCGTGTCTAAAATAGCGTCCGGCATTCGGAATGACAAATTCGGATTACGTTTTAAAAACCGCTCTGCTGACGGTGGCGTACACGATATCACAAGTTCTACTGAACCGATTCATGTTTGTTTTTTAAATTTTACTATTTAAAAAAAATGGGAAACGTAAGAAAAAACGGGCCTGATCACCAATGCCACTTTACGGTGAAAACGACATGAAGTGCATATAACCTTGCATTCAATTCATTTCGTTTTCACCGTAAAGTGACGTTCGTGATCAGGCCCAACGTTTTAAACCGCATTTTTTCAAATGGCCGCCATTTTATGCATTCTGTTGAAAAAAATGTTTTTGACTTATCCGAGGTTCATGCGATAGCGACATCTTCACTGATTCAGAATCTGTTCGATTTTTTTGTTTCAGATAGCCCGAAGCGTTGGAATCGTGTACGCCATGCCACATCTTTTTTATTATTAGATCTTTTATCTTCCGAATAATTTTATTTTCATACCACTTTGTTCATCCGGTAGAGAGATATTAATGCTCAAAACTTTGTACTCCGAACGTAAACCCTTCGTTTTCGAGACTTTCAATTTACACCCCCGTACAGAAAAGAAAGAGTTAGTATGACGAAATAATGAACATAAAAAAACCAAGAAAGATTCTTTAACATGGACTTTTCCATAGTGACTGGTTTTGTTAGATAATACCATAAGTAATAACCGGTTACTTTTTTCAAAATCATGTTTTTTTTCAATATAATATACTTGTCATGGTCACCCCTTTAAGGATGACACGCGGGGCGGAACTACGCCACTGCCCCTATGAATAAAAATGTATCACCAAATGTGTTGGTATGTGCAAAACTCGAGGAAAGCTTCGTCCGATTTGAGCTGTCTTTATTTTATTATATTTTCTGTGTCAAACATATATTCCATGTAACATGTTAGAAACATGTTATATGAAACATGAGTTTTTGGTATAAGTACTAAGAAATTTATAGTAAGGGGAAATTGTAAAGGGTCAAAGGGTAAAAATCAATGCAGAGTTTTGCGATTGGACCCACGAACGTTCGCTTAGTATGGAAATATTTTTTTTGACGTGGGACTACGTCTAACCGGAATATATGGGGGGTAAAATGAAAACCTAAACACAGCAGGGAAAAATTAAAGATTTAATAGGAAATATTTCTACGCATCTATCACAATTAATAAAATGTTATTTTTCCTGAAATAAGCAATTGAATAACTGTAAAATGTCAAGCGCTATCTAAACGTACTAACTGCCTGTTTCGATTGGCCCGATTTACGGTTTCCCCAACACAGCCATCAAAACCAAGATGTCTGTGGAAATTGGCATTGAAAATACATGCACGTTGGGGGGACTTTTGTTCCCACCGAAATATGTTTCCTAACACCTTCATTAAAACCAAGGTGCCTTACATTACATGGCGTTTGTTCAAATTCTTCACTTACTAAGCAAATATGTTGAATTCAATAGATTCCGAACATTGTTCCATTCAATCAATAATTTAATCAATACAAACAAATTATTACCAAGTCAACGGTAGTCCAACGTCAACTTTACGGTTGTATCATAGATATACATCCACAACGCACCCAAAAACACTATTCTCAAAGAAATAATCCACAAATTATACTATGCAGCCCTTTTCGCAAACGGCAACAGATAATCCGAACCGAATCGGTTGTATGATGAAACAAATGTTCACCTTTACTTTCCAACCGAAGAACACATCTCTCACCACTGGAAAATACCTTCTTCACACCCTGCTTGAAATGCACTGTTCTTTGACGCAACTCGGAACCAATGCACGAATTTGAGGAAATTGAATGGTCGATCGGAAACGTCACCAATAAGTACCAGCACATTCCTAATTTTACATAAACACATTTCAGACAAAAAAAACGCATACGGCGTCGACGGTGTGGTCGTACGAATCGTTTGCAATCGTAAGAAGTAAACTTCATAGAATTGTTATTATTTGTTATTTGATTTGTTTCAATCGGCTCTAAACTTTCAGGACAATCGCCGAACATAACAGTTCGGCTGAAAAGTTCATAAGGTTGACGTCTAGATGGTGCTTTTCCAAAAATCTACTTGATGATCACAAAGCACCACCTGCTCCATGCACCATGGATACGTGTCAAAATTTGACAGAAATCGGTCGATTGGTTCGTGAGTTACAACACTGAGAGTGAAGCAGCTTTTGTTATTGTAAAAAAAATTGAAAAATTCGAATTTCGTGTATTGATGAAGCATAAAAGTGTTTTATCAACATAAAATTAAATCTCTTTGTAGAATTATTTCACCTAATGGTTTGGTCTCAGATGAATGTCAGCAAGCGGCATATTGTGAGTCCATGATTGCAGATGAAACATAAACCAAACCCCGAAATGGTCCGTTGAAGTTAGCACATATTAAACATAAAGATTTGCATCGATACACAGATTTACTATACCTCCAATTAGAATATCGAAACTTACAGTGGCTACTAGACGGTTTGAAAACTTCAAATTTACCTCTTAGAATGGTAAATTCCTCATTTGCTTTGCTCTCGCACGCCAATGCAAGCCCAGTACTGTACATTTTTTTACGTGCATATTCTTAGAATGCATTCTAAAGCTAACAACTTTGCATGTCCATTCAGCACGATAACAAACCATGAACTGAAGAATTGTCGCAATGGGACTATATTTACTAGGCCACTTCTTTGTTTGTTCTTCCTCTATATAGAATTATGCCTGATGGTAACTACACCCAAAATAGCGTTGGCAGAAAACATGTCATCTTTGGCAGAAAAGATGCCATTTCCTGTGCATGAGATTCAAATGCTCAAATAATGAGCTATTTTAAAAGCTTAAAAATGGTTTGTATGTATGCGAGCAGACATCTCTTTCTGTTTTCTTCTCTCTTTTCATTTGGGATTGTGCAAAAAAAAAAGTCCATACGACGTCAATGGGAATCGAACCAAGGCCGGCTGGAATGCAAACTTACTTTACACGACCACGCTATCCATATAGCTGCCAGCGCTATTATAAAGGTTCGTGATAATATTACACCTCATCGTAAAATGAAGTTGGAAGGTGTTTTCCAAGACTATAAAGAAGAACATAAACGAGAATATATCTTTCTCTGTCTGGGCCGTGTATTTGGCAAACTATACGAAAAGCTTTCATATGCTTTCATTTAAATGTGTCTCCTGTTTCGCTCCCTCATATTGGTTCTAGCATATAAATTATACAAATGATATATATGTATTGGGGAGTAGAACATTTTATGTTATCTTTCAGCTCATTTAATGTAATAAATCGGGATGCCAGAACATGTGCTAAAAATTAACTTTAGGTGTACGGTTGTGTTCGCAATAGTATGTATATATTCAAAAGTTGATTTGTTGCTACGTTACTTATTCCTTTTAAACGGTATTGAACCAATCAAAACGTTGTATTTAGCGCATTCTTCCCGCTGAACATTTTCAATTTTTTTTAAGTTGGTCTTAATGTCAATTTTGAGCGCGATTTGTCAATCAGTTTGTTTACAGCGTCATTAGGAACAAGTTAACTTTTTTTGTTCAGCGAATTATGATATGGATTCTATTGATCAAAGATATTATAAAAATGTTGTGTTGTAAACAAAATTTCTTGTGCCGAACCGTTGAAAATGTTGCTGAATACATTTGGTGACTCAACTATGTCGAAAATATGTACGAATGGTAGAAGTTCGGCCGAGAAGAGATGCACAATTTCCTCTTCAATTGATAGAAACATTGACAAAATGAAAGGAAACGTACTCGGAAATCGTTATTAATGTTTGAGAAAGCTAGCCGGAGAATTAAATATCCCTCACAAGATTTTTGGTCATATTTTGATTGATGTTTAAGAGAATGAGAAAAGTCGCAATCCAACTAGTGCCGAAAAAGCTCAATTTTCTTCAAAAATTTCATCGTATTCAAATGACTGATGACATGCTCGAATGATCAAATTCTGTACCCACGTTCATCTAACGCATAATTACTGGAGACAAGACAAGGGTGTGGCTTTTTTTTACTTCCGAAACTTAAATTACTGCCTCGTGGGACTGGTTTTTACAGCATTGGAGGTATGAAAACGAATTCGATGCGTGAACTGAAGATAATTCCTGAATACAGATATAAAAAGTGTTTCGATGACGTATTTTGCCTATTTTGAAGGTGATAATATAAATATAAATGATAAATAAAACATTTTCTTCGAAAACTCAAATTCCCGGTATATATTTGACAGAATGTACCCAGCAAATTAAATCGTCTGAATAGCCGTAATTGGCGATATACATGCATCCAAGACGCGTTTGGATGATATATGATGCATATAACTGGCATATACACGCAATGATTGGAATTTGATACGAATTTAAATGCGACTTAGTATGTGCAAAAGTTATACGATTCAATGTTTGCTGGGTATATCCATAACAATAATTGAATGTTTCTATTACTTGCAAAACAACCTGCACTCCAGATCGCTGCAACGCCTCCACATCAAGCGATCGACTCCGCTGCTGTCGTCCGGGAAAATCCATTCCTCCGGTACGTCTGAGTAATTTGTTTTTCAGGTACGTAGACATGTTGGCTTCACATGAGTGATCCACTAACGGTACGAATATGCTGATCGCTTGCTAGCTACTAGACAACTTTTATTGATTTCCACTTTCTTCCCTTAGGCAATTCTTCCTATCGAAACATCCGACAAACAACCAATCACTTGATTTTTTTTTGCCTAGAAATGAGCTCACATCACTTGTTTTGCGAAACCCACTTTTCTTCACTAAAATTTTTCTCACTGAACGACAATTGCACATTTCCGCTGTTCACATCTTGCGTCTTTCCAATAGAAGTGTGATATATCATTTTCATCGTCAGATGTATATTGGCTGTTATAGCGTACCTAGTGGCTTGTTATTCTATTACTATATTTGCTTTACTATATCGTAGGCCTCAAGTAGTTTATTATCACTGAGGTCTGATGTAAACACGTTCAATTGGGCACAGAAAAAGATAATGTAAATATATACATGGATAAGAAAATCGCGAACTAATTAGATGGCATCATCTGCTGGAAACTATCGCGGGCAAACGGTTTACAGGTACGATCCCGTGCAATTTTGTTATTGGAAAATTGCTGGTATTTCAACAGTCATATGTAGAATTGACTGGAGCACTCAAGAACTCAAGAACATCACATTAAACAATCATAACAATGCGTGGTATATGAGAAAGTCGTTCGAATTGAATGGCCTCCACAGACAAAATTGGATATAAAAAACACTGTCGGTCTTCTTCGATGACACTAATGCTAATAGAGAAACATTCCCGTCTAGATGAAAATTTTGATTCAAGCAAGATCTAGAATCAATATACTTTCACGTCGAATTACTTACACTTCATCATCCGTTTCCAATGGCTCTAATCTAATCTATGGATCTCTCAAGCAATTGATTGATTGTACTACATTCAGGTTCACTCTTTACTCTCAACTATCGGAATTCACAACTGCTGGCCACAAAACATCATAATCTCGGTTCACGAAACTTCCATCCCATTTACGAGACTAGCAAATGCAGAATATTCCGCACATCATTTGCACGTGCTCGTTCAACGATGTGTTTTACGAAAAGCAGAAAACACGAATTGCACGAACAATTGGTCACTTCTTACGCAATTTTACAATTAAGCACCTGGGTTGGCACGCCGCGGATTTACGACAGGGAAGAAATTGAAGATCGCAATACAGAACGAACTTGCAGTTCCCGAGACCACCGAAACGAATGAACTAATCCATGAAGCTACTGGATTCGTTCAATTGAGTTGAATCTCTCTGTATTGTACTTATCAAAAAAAAAGGTAACTCTCTCTCTCTCTCTAAACAAGCCTACATACTACCGACGCGACTGCCGCGACCGCATATTCGACGCGTTGTCTGCGGACTATTGCAATACATTGAAGCTGCAACGCCGCGGTGTAATGACAACAAATCTTCGTTTTTAGTTTTCGTTCACACATGGGTAGTTTTTTCTCAAACACATGGATGTTTGGATGTTTTTTCGTTCAACCCATTGTTCCGATGGGGTGATAAACACCTATTCTTGCCCTACCGTTATCAGTCAACACGTAACTTTGTTATCGATGTATGTTCGCGTCACCGGTTAATCCCTCATTCCATTCAATGTCACATAGTGCATCGTGCAGTGCAGTGCTAATCTTTATTCATCCACGAGGGGGTGACGAATTACTACAAACACATTGGTCAAGTGGTGGGACAAATAATGAGATGAACAAACAAACGCGTATACAGTCGCTTTTCAAGGATTTTTTCCTTCTCTATTGTTTCGCCGCCTCTTTCTTTTTTTATCGTAGAAAAAGAAACTAATGCACTCAGATGGAACAACATACACGGACCGAATTTCCGTTACTCCACTTGAATGCATGTGCTCACTGCTCAATGACAAAAATTAGTATCTTATCGTTTCAGTAGTGTCTTTTCATCAATTCCACTATCACTCAGATGAGCCGGCTGGTTGTATCACGTAGAAACAATTGAATGTTTTTTTTATGTCTTCCACCTTTCGTTGGAGGAACAGATACATTAAATACATTCGACAAACATTGGTGTGAACGGTGAACCAGCAGGAATAACACCCCAGTCACTCCCACTATAAGAGAACTATTCGCGCTTGAGACATCTCCTTATGGACCGTATTCTATCGGTTTTAATGAAAAGAAAGAAAGATTTTTCAGGATTTCCCAGACTTTTTAGCACGTTCCTTGATATTCTGACAAACATTCAATTTTGCCTGATTTTTCTGAAATGATCCTGATTTTTCCTGATTTTTGTAGTTTTTACTTTATCTACACTCAAATGTTTCGTGGCTTTTCAAAACAGAGCTAGAAAATTTCATGAACCAAATTTATGAAATCATAACAAGATTAAGTTTGAGGAACAACATTGCTTTATTGAGGATAATGTGTATGTAGATGTAGCCCCAGAGTTATTGATGTAGGAATACGTTTCAAAGTGTGTAGTTTTACACAAGACGATATTTTTAATTTCACAGTCAATATAAATAGATTTTATATATCATTTGCACGTCAGATTCAAAGTAGAATCAACTTTAGTGGTGGTACTATGGTAAATATATCTATAATTGAATCAAATAACATCAAAATTAGAAAAAAAATTATAGGAGGTTGTGTCCAAGATACGACCGCATTGTTGACGTAGAACTACGCTGTTATTTTATATAAGTCGCTTGTTTATACCTTCGGATATTATTCTATAATGCTGTGAAATTTTAGAAACAACTGCTTAGTAGAATAATCTCTGAAATGATTTTTTCATTGTAGAATCAGTTGACGATAGTTGATTGATGATTCATTCTTGCCCTCGCAAAACAATCGTATGTCGCAATTTATTTCATGTCAATGCATTGAAAATTTATCTCGAAGGCTATTCCGGTGGCCTTTTTCGAAATTGATATAGACTCGGCTACAGTCGATTATATACATGTTGCACCAGCACCATTATTCCATATCTCATAACTACATCAATATATCTTTGGCACCGCATGTAAACAACAACAATGACAACACTTGCAAGTATCAAATATCATGCTACATGTTATTTAGTATTGCCTCAAAAGAATCGCACCTCTAGATATCGTTCGTAAAAACTAAGCGTAAACCAAACGCCAAACAAGCGTTCACCATAGCATGCATACAGAGCCATACATTGGTGGCTTGAAACTACTAGCAATATAAACATTTCTCATCATTTTGCGCTATTCTCAAAAGAAACGCTTCTGTTAATATTACTGGCCTCGAAAAGAGTTGCATTACTTTCTCATGCTCGAGAGAAGCGCAGCTGTCACCCTTAGTGGAGGAAGTTTTGCTACTGGTAAGCGAAACCTTATCACAAACAAAATTCCAGAACATTTACTTTGTTGATGACTAAACAAGAAAAATAAACTCTTTTTGTTAATAACTTTCGAGATTGTTATTGACAAAAAGAGTAGCAATGCTTCATTATGATCAATATTAGCGCAAATGCAGTCCTAGTTGAAGGCAGTTTTGCGACTGGCACGCGAACCCAAATAACTTATAACATTCCAGTAAGACATTCAAGATGCTTGGTATTCCCAAATAATTTTTTGGTGCACAACCTTAACGTCTGCTTCGCCATAACGTCAGTTTAATGCATTGATGCATTCTCAAAGGCACAAACGAAGCCCTTATGAAGACGGAAAATAAACAATGTTAACTGCTTGGAAAAGGACCGAATTATGCCACACAGCTTGTACTCTGCTGTAACACCCATCGATGCGAATTCGCTGATCAGTTTGTGAAGAGCGACCGCCTTCACCACCAGCGGGGGGAGCTTGATTTTGGTTGCTGCCTGGGCGTTTACATTTTCGACCGACGCGCCGAAATCGCCTACTTCGCTGTTGTTCGGTGCGGTGTCACATTTGCGAAGCCTTGGTTCAGTGCGAGCGTTTTTCACTGCACCAACCCCGCGTGCATCATTAGATGACGCTTACCTCGAAATGTTATTGCCCCTGGCAATGCTGTCTATACTCTAGGCAAGTATTCCCCTTCATTCTTCTTCTTTTCCTTTGTTCACGGAGACTTTAAATCCTACGATTTCCCCTCCGTTGGTCGTCGATAAGTTGCTCGTTATTGATATCTCTGTTCGGGAAAGCACTCAAATGGACAGAACAAATGTATGGGAAAATAGAAACACTTAAAGTTTTCATGAATTTTAACCATTTACTAACCAGGGGATTCTATTGTATGGCATATTAAACAAATCTTACGGAATTTCCGATTCGTTTAGTATGTAAATCGCCAAAACCCGATCGCGGAAAAAATAGTTATTAACGTTAACTTTATTTCATAAAAACGTGACCTGTTTTCTGATTTGACACCCTTAATGAAAGACGTAGTTCTACGTCAAAAACATAAGCTTCCCACAGCTGATATGCTTTTCTCATTTGTTGAATAAATATATATATATTTATATATATATATATATATATATATATATATATATTTATTATATTTATATATATATATATATATATATATATATATATATATATATATATATATATATATATATATATATATATATATATATATATATATATATATATAAATACATGGACGTTGAATTCAGAGAAGAATTTGAATATTGATTTCTTTGCTGCTGTAGGTTTTTGGATACATAAGATCAGGCGAAACACTAGCTTTTCCACTTATGCGAGAATTAATGAGAATAATGGCTGCCATACAAATGAAACACAAATTTCTGCATTACTCGAGAATTATTCGAACAAATAAAACAAAATTACGCATATTGAGGCTTTAGGGTGCAATAAATGTGTCTATGGTGATTAGATTCTCCACCCCCCCCCCCCCCCCTCTCTAAGAGGGAGCTGCCATACAAATGAAACATAAATTTCTGCATTACTCGAGAATTATTCAAGCAAATGAAATCAAATTAGGCATATTGAGGCTTTAGGATGCAATTCTTTCTTTCTTTGCAGTTCATTCGCCTCTAATGAGGATGTAATAAATGCGTCTATGGTGATAAGATTCTCCACCCCCGTCTCTAAGGCTGCCATACAAATTAAACATAAATTTCTGCGTTACTCGAGAATTATTCAAGCAAATGAAACCAAATTAGGCATATTGAGGCTTTAGGGTGCAATAAATGTTTCTATGGTAATAAGATTCTCCACCCCCTCTCTAAGGGAGGGCTGCCATACAAATGTTACACAAATTTCTGCATTACTCGAGAATTATTCAAGCAAATAAAACCAAATTACGCACATCGAGGCTTTAGGGTGCAATAAATGTGTTTATGGTGATTAGATTCTCCACCCCTCTCTCCGAGGGGGACCTGCCATACAAATGAAATATAAATTTCTGCATTACTCGAGAATTATTCAAGCAAATAAAACCAAATTAGGCATATTGAGGCTTTAGGGTGCAATACATATTTCTACGGTGGCAAGACACTCCACCATCCTCTCTAAGGGGGAGCTGCAACACAAATACAAATTTCTGCATAATTCGAAAACTAATCAAGCAAATGAAGCCAAAGTTGCCATGCCAATGTTTTATGGGACACGAAACGTTTCCATGGTGAATAGACACTCCTCCTCTCACTTTCTGAAGAGGCCCCCCTTTATTTGTTTACTGCCGTACAAATAAAGCATATATTTCTGCATAAATCAAGAACTAATCAAGCAAACTGAACCAAATTTGGCATGTGGAGGTTTTAAGGGGCAAGAAACATTTCTAAGGTGGTTCAACACTCCAGCTCTGCGATTGGACCAATGAACTTGCTCATAGTAAGAAAACGTGAATGTTTGAAGGTATTGATAACAAAAAAAAACAAATTTTGGGAGGGACGAAGTTTGCCGGGTCAGCTAGTAAACTAGAAAAGGAAACAATGGAAGGTCAATATTCCTTCCATTCCAATTATGTAGAGCTAAATAAATAATATAAAAATTCCGTTATATTTTCGCAGCAAATAACATAAAAATGCAACAAATCGATGTATAAGACTTGTAGAAATAAGAACATTGATTTATTGAAGAAAATTAAGTTGTTCGGAAAGTTCGTGCGTTCACTACAGTAATCTACATCCATCGATCATGAGCATCCCTGGAAGCTTGATTACGTACATCGTTACAACGTGAAGGTTCCACACAATTTGACCGAAAAAGCAGCAAGCAACCTGTTATTCACAAGTATGGCTCGCAACAGTTTACATCGACGAAGCAAAAATGATCTAGGAAGATAGAATATTTGAGCTGCGTGGAAGATGGTGACATATTGTTAAACAAAACTGTGGATATGAAATTGAATTATAACGCTTCGATTGAAAATAAGGCTTCAGTTTTCCCAAAAAGCGACATTAACTTCTCGGACAACCATATAGCATTTTTTATATTAAATTTTGTCCTTTCCATTTACCATTCTCGTCGTTTCGTCGGAATACCATTTGACGGTTCAGCAAATGGTCCTAATAGTTATTTTTGGGCGCTCGTCCAGTTTAATAACTTCTGTTTCTACAGCTTTAACACCGTGTGCTCTGAAAAAGGCTGTCCACATTCTCCAAAATCTGATCCTGTTACTTTAAATTTGATACATATTTGATATATCAGGGCGGTCCGATAAGTACTTAGCCTCATCGCCCGATGGTGTCAGTATCGTAAGAGGGATTACTTATCGTGTAGTACATTCTCGTAAACGGCTACTGTCAAAATTTTAGCCGAATCGGACTCGTAGTTTTGTTTTGACCGTGTGTGGAAGCGGGCGTGTCCACGCATTTTAGAAAAATGAAAAAAAGGAAATTCCGTCGTCGCCACGACCAAATTGGTCGAATTGCACTACGAACTGCTGCCCCATCCACCGTATTCTCCAGATTTGGCCCCGTGTGACTTTTTTTTTGTTTCCAAACTTGAAAAAGTCACACGTCGGGCATAAATTTGAGTCGAATGAGGAGGTCATCGCCGCCACGGAGGCCTAACGGAAAACGTATTTTTCAGATTGATTAAAGAAGTTGGAGCATCGCTGGGTCAAGTGTATCGAGCTAAAAGGAGACTATGTTGAGGAATAAATCGCCACTTTTCCAAAATTTTTGTTTTTTTTTGTAGGCTAAGTACTAAGTACTTATCAGACTGTCCTCGTATTTTTCAGGATATGAGCTATCCTGATTTCTCCTGATTTTTATTTTCATTCTTCCTGATTTTTGAAAATTATAGTTGGCAACCCTGGCTATAATTTATAAGTTGATGATTAAAAAAACACCTTGATGGTGAAATTGCTAACATATTATTTCTTAAAATAATACATCAAAAATGTTAATGCACTACCAATATTTTAATGCATTTAAATTTAATGTACAATGTTGAGTGCTTATCGCTTAGTATTTTTTATGTATTCACCGGATTATTGCATCAATTGATTCGGACATTCCCTAACAATCTATTGTATTGTTATATTTTTTTAGTAGTTCATTCATAAAAGTAGCGTTGACATGAGAACTTTGAATTTCTCATACAGTTGTGTTTTAATGTGTTTTCGTAACACGAACTAGGAAATTGAGTACCGTGACGATATAAGCGTCTGCGGGCGCTCTTGTACCCACATACACTGTTATTATTTATTTTGGCTTAACGTTTTTACGACATACTTTGATTCACTGTCTCTCTTCAATTCCACGAGTACCCTGTGTTCATCAGGTTTTGCTCCACTTGATTTAACTGCCATGTTCGCTGCGGATCTCGTCATATTTGTGGAATTTTGAATACCTTCTTGCACAATTTGTTGTCAGAAAAGCGAATGAAATCACCCTAGGACAACTGACAACATCCAGAAATAGTTATATGGCTCTGCCCCAATACTCATGACTTTATAATTTTTATATCAAATATATTGACATTTGGCAGAACAACGCCCGCTAAAACAGCTTGCAGATGACGGTGTTATTTCCGTAACAGGTACAAAAGCGGAAAATTTACAAAGAGCATTGCAAAATTCCTTGGATAATTTGTGTCCCTGGACCAGAAATTTAGGGATCGAATTCTCGCCGTAGAAAACTGAATTGGTAGTGTTTACTCGAAAGCGGTTTCCATCCGAACGTTTTAGGCAGAAACATTAACCAATTGTTGACCTTCAAATACTTTGGGTTTTGAGTCAAAATGCACTTGGAATACCCACATTACGTATTCGAAGCAAAAATGCCAAAAGAGAATTCTGGGAACTTTCACTCATTTGTAATTGAAAATGTTGAAGAAATTCGTAGTCTGAACATACAATCTCGGTTTATGAGAATTTATCACCACTATATACCGTCAGAAATTTGTCTACCATTGTTTCATATAAACCGTGATCACTTCACCATTAGCAGTTTTCCGTTTTCCTCCGGTACCGGTGCCGGAAACCGGTCAATCAAAACGTGATAGTTGGGGCGTTTAGATCTTTCCGATCTATTAAGAAATGATCGAGTTATAAACATTCGAAATCTTTCATTTTTTCCTGCATATTCTGTGTTTGAGTTTTCATTTTACCCCCCATATATTCCGGCTAGACGTAGTCCCACGTCAATAAAAAATGGAAGGTCAAATGTATTGCTAAGCGAGAACCCCAAGGAAGTAGGGGTAGTGGGGCAAATTGGTCATAGGGGGCAAAGTGGTCACCTGCTTGTTTGATAGTATAACTATTGACTATTGACACCGTATTGATGGTCACCTTATGTTTGACATATATTTTGTTCAATCTCAGCGATTAATTAGCATAGAAAATAGTTTGATGTTTGGGGGCAAAAGTGGTCATATGTGCCTAACGACTTACAATGTTCTGTTTAATAAAACTCATATACCTCATCACAATCTGCTTTTGAAGAGGTTCCTTTTGTAGTTTTGACCCTGGAATAATATGCCACCCCAACTAAACCAAGCCTTTTTTTTTTATTTATTTTTGAGACTTTCAGCCTCCTGGGCTGGTTCGTCTCAGTAAAAACGGCCGAAACCATGCCGCAAAGTGCGCTTACTATCCATTTTACATGCACATACGGACAAGCAATTAACAATAAAACAATAAAACAAAAACAGATTTCGTCACAAGAATTTCTACGCATTTGAGCTTTTTTTCCCCTGGTTTGACGAGGATGTCCGCTTGCCATGGCCCCAGGCCACAGATGGGGAATCCGCACCACTCGAAGATGCCGACTGTTCTTGTTCCCCTTATCGCGAAGGGGAAGGAACAAGGATCTTCGATTTAATCACAAGTTTTTTGGTCAAATTTTAAAGTACAGATCGGCATCTTTCAAAAAACAGAGCAGTGCAGTAGTTTGTGAAGGGTCGTCGCCAAGCACATCTCGAATGCTCCCGCTGATCCCGTGTGAGTTCCGGAGGTTCTCATACTTTGGGCAAATACAGAGGATGTGTTCGACTGAATTGCGAACCTCGCACAAGTCACAAAGGGTCCTCTGTTGAAGTTGTGTGACATGTTGCAGTGGCCGGTTCTTAACCTGGATAAGATTCGTTGCTCTCTCATCGTTTTGACGTCTTCGAATCTGGTGATGGATCCTTTGATTCTCCGGAGGAACAACGTCGCTTCAACGGACCATTTTTCCGCCCAAAAAGTTTTGAATGTGTTGGCGATCCATAGTCTGATGTCGTCTAGCGGTACTTTGCGCGTCAAAAGTTGTCCAAGGTGACCGATTCCAGCAAAACGGTCGGCCGCTTCATTGCCGGCTATGCCACTATGTCCGGGGACCCACATGAGGACTGTATTCGGCAGCAGATACCTCCTGATAGCTTGTATCCATGGGTGCCTAGTTATAGCCGCGCCAACGGCATCGATGACGCTAGCCGAGTCGGTAACTATCAGGATCGATTTGCTTGACGGTATAGTGGCAGCTTCAAATATTCCGGCAGCTTCGGCCGAGAAAACCTGGCAAATGTCGACGAGCTTCTTGCTGGAAATAAGAGAGTTATTATGACCGCTTACCCCGAAACCAAGCCTCATTTTGCCGAACGTTGTGTGTTTCTTACAACGATTTTGAATGCATCAGAAAATTTAAATTGAGACTCTAGGTGAATAGACCAAGTTTATTTCATACATGTGCCTACTATATTGAATATGATTTGAACAAATTTGGACGAAAAAAACGCATAAATCTATCACATTTAGCTTGATATGTGCAAGTGACCACTTTGTCCCCAATAGGTGACCACTTTACCTCCAAGCAAACAAAAAGATCGACTTTTCATCTTTTTTCTAATGATGAAAAATGTACTATTTTGAATTTTCATAGTAAAAGCCGTATGCTATCTTGAAAAAACAATGAGTTGAACTATAATATTCTATGAAAAACGGGAATTGTAGCGGTATGTGGACGCTGCAAATGGGCATATTCCTTAGGGTGACCACTATGCCCCCACTTCCCCTAATCATCCGATTTTAGCCATCTTTATTTTGTTCTATTCTTCTCTGCCCGTAAATCAATGTTGATGAGAATTTTTTTTGAAAAATTTCGAAAATTAATTGTTCGAAAAATTCTAATGAAATTAATTATATGTTCTTATGTTCTGTTCACTTATGTTCACGTTATATGTTCACGTTTGCGGAATCAAGCCTCGTGTTCCGGTGGTGTGATGCAAAAATGCCGATATATTCTCAGGTGGAACAAGCCGCTTTGAAAATGAAAATTATGAATGAAAATATACTTTTCTGTATCAAACATGTATTCTATGTAACTGAGAAACGTACGAGGAAATTTATTATAAATGGAAATTGTAAAGAGCCAATTAAAAGATCAATCAATGAAGAACTCTGCGATTAAATCCACGAACATTCGCTTAGTAAGAAATTCGCAAGAATTCATATCAAAAAACCTAATTTGGGCGGAACGAAGTTTGCCGGATCACCAAGTCCCTAATATTTCTTCGAGAGCGTGGTTCAATTATTGAACACGATCACTCTGGCGCTTGCCATTAATGGCTCATCGGGCGGCGCTCACTACCGGGGGAATGCATTTAGTTTTTCTATCAGAATCTTTTGATTAATCCTGTGGTTCGCATCTGTATGTGCATATGCGCGTACCCATGAAAGGGCGTTAATGTTGCATGTTGACGATAACTTTGGCTGTCGGCCGTTGATGTTTGCGTGGGCTTTCTTTGTCTAACTCCACACGTGTCGCTCTGAGACTAAGTTCTGCTCACTCTAACATTGTTTCCCTTTCGCTCAAATCCTATCTGCTCACTAAAAAACATTCTTTTCATTCTTCCTCGCGCACTCATCGATATATGCTAACACTATCCCGATCGTGTTGTGGGATTCCATGTCATCTCCGGTCTTTTAGAGCCGTTCCTAACGATCCAGAAGTCATCATCTTCAATCCCAAAATAGCCTCGCAATAAAGACTGGAACGCGAAAACGACTGGGAGAATTCGAAAACGAGAGCGTTACGTTGGAGGCACAATGTTTTGCCATGATTATCATGATTATCATCTTCGTTCAAAAGATAAAATGTCTACGAGTTATATGCCTTGTAGGCAAACTATTGATAGAGTCGAATGAACTGAAGAAGTCTTAAGTACAACAATAACAACAAGTTATTAAAATCACAAAAATCTATAAATATGGGTACCAACTTGAAATCATCTCAGTCATGACTAGCATGCGGGTGATGCAAGACATGGTTTGCAAAGTAAGATTGTCGTTCGCTTTGTGCACAACGTCTACGATCAACTTGTATGTAGCGAAGCCAAATATTCAGCACAATAAGCAATCACACAAAAAATTACTCTTGTTGCAAAATTTACTCTCCACTTCTTTATGTCTGCCGAAACAAAATACATAATACGTTGCTTGTCACTAACTCTCAAACTCTTTCAAACTCCGTGATTTAATTTGAAATTCCATTTTAGATAGAAAAAATATCTGTCGCTTCCAATCAGTCTACATAAATTTTGCGCCCACTCGGTCCTTCCTCAAAACACCCACTTCCTGTTTGAGAAATTGTTGACTGAACATGGTTTGCCGGCGAGCGTCGAGTGGGAATTATTTGTCATTCTCAAGATTCATCTCGTACCCCTCATAAGTTCCCGAAAGACGTAATTGTACGTTGATTGCACATGAATGAAGAAATTACAAAAAAAAATGTATTTGATCACAGTATTTGATAAACTCTTTCGTTTTGAAGATATTTCGAATTCTGAGAAGAACTATTTGATGTATTTGGAAGGCAAACTAGAGACGAATAAACTCTGAGTTTGGATTCTCCAAAAACTGTGCAAACTAGATGGTTTTCGCGTTGTGAGATTTTTCGTTTTTCATTTTGTACACCAGAGGTACGGAAAAGACGTAATCACAAATTAGAAATCTTCAGAAGCTTTCCTGTTAATTACACTTGATTGGCATATCACAAAACAAAATGTATTTGGTCGCAGTATTATATGAATAAAAAACAATAAAATAAACTCTTCCGCTTGAATTTAATTTTCAATTCCAAAGAGATCAGGCAGATTATTTTTCAGCAATGATGACATTTTTTCGGTTTCTTCTCGACGCTCGATGTCCGCCAGTGGTTAATGCTAACTCGATAATCACCAAACGGAAAGAGTTGCGCGCGTTTATGTGTTTGTGGCGGCTGCTCTGATGCCTCAAGTGGAAACAATTTTCGATACTGGTACTTTCTTGGTTGCCTTTTCAGTGATTTCCCTCTCCTCCCGATGGATTCCCTTTTGATCTAAGGGGGAATTTTTAACGATCCCGACGTTACAATGCCGTTTGTTCGCACAAACAGGCTCTTGGTGACACCGTTCATCAACGCTATCATGATGAACGAAGCTAGCTTCGCCACAGCAGCAATAACCTGCTCCAAACGCTGTAAAATTATAACTGAGTGGCAATCGCTTATATACCGATTGGTATGATTTCGATAGCCTTTTTTGAAAGCAATTTTAACGCTATTGAAAAAAGTTTTTGGATCTTCTTCTTCTTTCTTTGTTTTTAAGAGGCTTTAAACTTTGCAGTTCATTCGCCTCTAGCCCAGTGAAGAGCCACAATAAAACCGGCCCAGAGGGGACTGGCGAAAGGGAAACCAAACAAAATCACTCATCAGATCTGTCCACTCGACTCTCGGTTAAAGAAGAAGGTAGGAAGGGATCCTATGCTTCGTAAGATATTTAATATATGCTGTAAAGAAAAGTAAAAATTTACTGATCCGAGGACCAAAGCAGTAACGAAGCACAAGTGACCTAGCGAAAGGCGTGTTCCAAAGCCAAAAAACAAAACGGCCCCTCTCAGGAGGATAGGAAGGAAAGGAGTGGAAAGGATTTGGGTGGGATTAGTGGAGTGGGAGGGGGTGGGAGTGGTATGGGAAGGAAAGAGGGGAGGAGTTTTGGATCTAAAAGTAACAAGCATATAACGCGTAGACATTTTATCCTTCGAATGAAATGTTCATCATACCATTTCGTTCAGTTGATTAGAAGCTATTAACGCTCAAAATTTGGATCTCCGGCGTAACGCTTTCGTTTTCGAAACTTTGAATTTACACCCCAGCATATAAATGAAAGACGTAATCCTACGACAAAATTTTCGTTTATTCTTTGGTTTACCAAATCCGAACTGCCGTGCCGTCCGCTTAACCCTTTCCATTAAATTTTGCACAGTGTTCTCATCCACCACATTCGCCGCCGAACGCCAGTTAGATTTAAACTGCTGCTCGTTTTCCATGGATATATTAGCTTTATTGAGATTCCGTTTGACCAAGGCCCAATACCGTTCGATAGGGCGGAGTTCCGGGCTGTTGGGAGGGTTGAGGTCTCTGGATATCACAACCACGTTGTTCACATCGTACCACTCGATTGCCCTTTTCCCATAGTGGCAGCTCGTCAAGTCCGGCCAGAACAGCACAGGTCTAGTATATTGTTTTAGGAATGATAGCAACCGCTTTTCCAGGCACTACTGAACATAGATTTCTTGATTGATGGATCTCGTAGTGACGGAAATGCCGCTTTTTAGACCACATATGACCAGCCAGATGACCTTAGAGGCGAATGAACTGCAAAGTTTAAAGCCTCTTAAAAACAAAGAAAGAAGAAGAAGCCAGATGAAATATTTTTTTTGGGAACTTCGATAGTATGATGGTTTTAAAAATGTCGGCAATCTTCCCTTTTCCTGATCCGGTATAAAATCCAGTACCGGAAGTTGCTTGAAATACGCCTTCACATACATTTCGTCGTCCATGACGACACAGTCGAACTTTGTGAGCAGATTCATATACAGCTTTCGGGATCGCAGATTTACCGACATGTTTTGTTTGTAACCTCGGTTCGCCATCTTCACCTTCTTAAACTTGAATAACCCGGCTCGTTTTTAGTCCGCTGCACAGTAGTATGGGAGACATTGAGCTTGCCAGGGACGCACAGTGGTCCCTCAGAAATTCTAGGTGGCATTAAATAGAAAAATGAACAACAATGCCTGACCGAATGAATGGTCTGTGCGACGTCCCCGATGGAGAAGTTACGATTCTGCTTATATTTCGCCGCCATCTTCTCCGTCGTCGTTGCCACGACCGGGTTACGATTACCGCCGCTTCCAGGCTTCCTGACGGTCGAAATGGAATGCAGCATTTCAGGAAACAGGAAACTCAGAAATGGGGCGTTGACTAACGTTTTGACATTGACATATAGGGGAAAAGTGGGAAATTTGGACCACCTAAGCAAATCGCCTATTATTTCCAAACCAATACGGTCTAAATAAAAAAATGTCACATTGTATACTAAGCTACACTTGTTTACCCTCAATCAATAATGTTTAATCATTATATCAAGCTTATATATCATAAAATAAAAGAGATGATTTTTGGACATTAAAATTTGATGCAGGGTGATTTGGACCATCTGTGGGACGAATTGGTCCAGTGTGTGTTTCATCGAAAAAAAACATATTTATGTTTATCTAAAGTATTTTGGAATAATGTTACAATCAGTAACAGTATTCTGGGATCGATACCAGGTGTCTTGGCCAGATCCCAAACCAGAAAAATTGAATTGAGACCATCTCGAATTCTGCATGGATTTTTTCACTGTTGTTCGAGCATTTTCAAACACTTTCGATGCGTGGTCAAAGAAAATCCGTTCTTGATGGCCTGCTTTGCTCTTTCAAGATCCTCCTTCTTCCAACATTGTCTGCCCATCCTCTTCTTGTAATTTAGCGGCATCTGGAATCAATTAGACCAAAACCTCAAATCTGTAGAACCAATTCACCCCACAAAAACGTGACCATGTCACCCCACACAACAAGCAAAAATTAAAATGCATTTAATTTCATTTATTGTTATCAAACTTACAGTTTCGCTGCATCAAAATGTTCCTCTTCTGTAGGCGAACAGAACTTTACTGCGCAATACACGAAAAGTTTGTTTAATCAGCAGGGAAAACCTTAAAATCACGATCGGAAAATTCACATTTTTTGACAATCAAAGTGCTTGATGTGTTCATGCTACCATTTCCTTCCACCTGTCGAATTTTACCAAAGTTTGTTTACGTTGGTTACATACGGTTCATTAATAGAAGAAGATGAAATTATAAAAAAATCCAAGTAGAGCCATACTTTTTGAAATAATGGGGTGGTCCAAATCACCCCGTGTTACCCTACCTGTCAAGTTGCTAATGTATCTCTCAGGGTGTATCGATCCCAGAATACTGTTACTGATTGTAACATTATTCCAAAATACTTTAGATAAACATAAATATGTTTTTTTTTTTCGATGAAACACACACTGGACCAATTCACCCCACAGATGGTCCAAATCACCCTGCATCAAATGTTAATGTCCAAAAATCATCTCTTTTATTTTATGATATATAAGCTTGATATAATGACCAATGGATGTATGGGAAAAAAATGACCCTCGAATTTTCAAAGCGAACTTGATTAAAAATGTTGATTTCCACGAAAAACTACCCTATGCAAAATATCAGCTCAATCGGACTTCATTTACTAGTGTCGCACAGCGGTCAAAGTTTGAGTTTTTTTAAAACCGAAAAATCACACAAGGGGGGAGTAAAGGAAATCGGGGTTTTCAAAATAAGTTTTTTGATGGTAAATGTCTTAGAATTGCATGAAACGTCGAGATTTACTGTTATCTCGAAAAAAAATTTTTTTGTCAGAAATTGACTTTTCGGCACTTGGTCGTATTTGTCTGAAAAGTCGATTTTTGACGATTTTTTTTCGTTATCCAAATCAGTCAATTGCAGAACTGGACATCTCCCAAACCTCATTGTGGCATATTTTGCGAAAAGATCTTGGGCTTCATCCTTACAAGATTAAATTGAATCATGAAGAAATGAAGAAGGATGATCATGAAGAAAATGATGGATTTCATCACAAAATCATCTGCTCATTTCAGGATAAATGGTTTTGTCAACAAGCAAAATATGCGTTATTGGTCAAGTGCAAAACTACAAGTACAGTAGAACCCCGATTATCCGCGGAATAGTCGGGCTAGCTCCCCGCGGATTACGAAAATCGCGGTTAACGCAATAAAAGGCTAAAAATAAGGTGCAAACACAAAAAAAGATATTTATGCATGAAAACTATGTTTCATCAATACAGAAATCATTAAACAATTCATCTGTAAGGTAGATTACACCAGTAATCAGATAATGTGAAAGACATGACTAAAACAAAAGAACAAGACCCTACCGCTCACTGGTAAATTCCGGGAAGCTCTATAGAATTACAAATGAACTCACATTCGCGGATAATCCAAACCGCGAATCATCGCGGATCACACTCGCGGGTAATCGAGGTTCTACTGTACTTCAAGGGACACCATTGCATCCGAAAAAGAATACTGTTTGGTGTGGTTTTCATGTGATTGGGCCGTATTTTTCGTCGATGAAAACGACCGTCATGATACCGTCAATGAAGAGCGCTGTCGTGACATGTTGAAATAATATTTCTGGCCAAGATTGGAAGATCTTCAATGTACCATTTTCATTCTTCATAGTAAAACCCGTTTTGTATCTTGAACAACAATTAGTTAAGCTATAATATTCTTTGAAGAACGGAAATTGTAGCGACGCAGTAAATGGGCATATTCCTTAGGGTGTTCATTTTACCGCCCCTAGCTCTAAATTTTTTTTTGAAATATGACACTCTATCACACCCTAAAATATTTATGGGAAGAGCCTAATACGAATACAACATCTGGAATGTTTTCCGCTGAACTCAGTTCAAACTGAGATAATCATAGAACCGATGCTCTTCTGATTTCGCCTTTTGAATTCACATAGCGCTTTCACTCAACCACTTGCAGCGCCATCTGTACGCAAGGGTAGCGTGTTATTACTTAAATTAAGCTACTCACCGCTTTCCGCTTGTCGGCCTCAGACACTGCTGAATTGGAACGATGTCTAAATAAATCCATCACTTTTGTCATTGGAGACTTGCCGGCGTCAGCCCGCCGTACGGCCGTCACTGTGTGGTAGTACTAAAATAAAAGCAAGGATTAGTGAATATCCCATCGTCAAAAATCCTGATCCAGTCTAACATACCTGTGCGTCACTGCCAGCATGTAAATGTGCAGATCCGTCGCGTACTTTCGTATCGCCACTTGCTGTTTGGGTACCACCGGTTCCCGTGTGATGGCTGTGTCGACTTCCCACATGAAGGGCAGCCTTCATGCTATTCATGATGCCACCGGATGATGCAGTAATCGTACCGCTTCCGCTGCTGCTATCCTTGTCGGAGCCTGATTTACTCGAATCATCTTTCTTCTTTTTGGAATCCGATCCTTTTCGTGTACGGAACACATCGAATATTGTTGGACGACGATTTGGACTTGCAATACCTGGAACAGTAAAATTGATAAATCGTTATTCAGAAATCTTTCGCTTGGGAGGGTATTTATCCTTATACCGTGCACAGTGGACTGATTTAGCACAGGAGCCACTTCGTCACCACTTCGCCGCCTTTCCAACGAACCCGACCGCCCGCCGCTCACGCGTTCCGTGCTGCGAGATAGACTCTCGTGTTTGCGGTTTAGCTTTTCCAGCTTTGCCGCCTCGCGTTCCAACCGTCGGGCCGTTTCCCGTTCGATTTTCTTCTGCTCTTTCTCCTGCTTTTTGGCTTCCCTTTCGCTTTTCTTCTGTCGCTTAGACGACCGGGCCGAATCGGATCCCCCAGCCGGGGCCGTTGAAGGACGCTGAAAGTGACTGTCGACATCGGCGGAATCCTTGAGGGGGAGGGGAGAGGGTGAAATAGTTTTTTTATTATTTTCAGTAAACAATACTTGGTTTGTAATAATGTGTGCGCTGGGAACAGGTTGTTCTTTGAACTCCTTCAATTAAGTTTGCTCGTATGTTCAAAAATGTTTTGGAATAATAAATAAATAATAGATGAATTAGTTTTATCTCAACTTTGTTTTCGCACAATGTCAAGTGAACGGCACTACCATAGTTAACATCAACTAACAGTAGACGAATTTCATGTCTTAGGTGTTAACATCTCAGATTGTAGTAAAACATTGTGGGTGTAAAGACATTGGACATTTAATCGTTTGAGGCCGAAGGAGCGCTATAACGCTCCTCTTGTTATATTGAGTATTGCATCTATTGTCTTGGCACCTTTTAACGTAGGATTTTGTCTTTCCGGAGCATATTGGGGGTACAAATAGAATATATCTAGATTCTATTGCTCATTTTTCATCCGTTTTTCGATGGATTTAAGAGATTCTTCAATATCACTTGAAAGGTACCAGGGCGAAATTTAAGGCGATGTGTAAATGGTAGCAATAAATAGGGCAGAAAAGTAAAAAGATAGAATCTAATTTGCTCGATTTGTAAAAGAGAACTTCACGCACTTTTGCAGTAAATCATAATTGTGAATGAAATTGTGTGATTAAAATTTCCTCATTATTCATAAAAAAAAACTTTGTATATAAATAAGTTCATGTTGGTAAATTTTATATATACCATTTTTTATGTTTTTTTTTCTTTTAACACAACATTTGTGACTTAATCATTTATCAGGATTTATTAGATTTGTTTTAAATATACCCAAAATCATTCGCATTTTTGGCATATGCTCACAAAATTTGCCCCTTACTTTGCATACTTGAAATCTTCGAAAATGGATTGGACTACTTTTCTTATTTTTTTACAACTGAACTCACCTTACTAATAACTCAAAAACTAATATGTTTACAAAACGTTGTTCAAAGAATGAAATGTAGGAAATTGTTTAATTTTTCATGAAAAACCTTTTTTTTAAATTACACTGCAGTCGCTTTTTACGCGGAGGATACGTGCCGCTTAAAAACCACGTAGATTTCAAAATCCTCGAAAATTCCAAAATTCGCGTAAATTTCAAAATCAGTTTAAAAATTTAACAAACAGTGAATTATTATTTTAAATTGCAACCCATATTCTAACGATTGATTAACTGATTTTTTTAGCCTGCTACAATTATGATATCTGTTTCTCCGTTTATTTCTCAGCTACATCATCTACATCTACAGCTACTACTACATCAGTGATACAACACACACATTTTTTTTGACTTCACTATACACAAGAAAAAAATGTTTTAAAAATTGCAATTCATTAAAAATTGAATGAACATTACATACAATTACCAACAAGTCATCCATAGATTGGAAAATGGGCACTTTTACAGGGAAAAAGTTTTTCTAACAACAATTTTTCCATGTTTTCTTTAAAAAAATTTACACTTAATTCTAATTTTGTTCTAAGTTGGTTAACAAAATATTGTGTTAGTCCACAAAATCTTTGGAAAAATAGAAAAAAATCGATTTTTTACTTTTTTCCGATATTGTTGCCCACTACACCTACACTAGGGTGGCAGCGAAAATGGTCATGTCAAAATTCAAAAATCGACCATGTACATTTTATTTATTGGCCCAAAAAAATACCTGTGCAAAGTTTCAACTCAATCGGACATGATTTAGGGGTGCCTCAAAGCGCTCAAAGTTTTGATTTTTTGATCCTCGAAAATCTTCCAAGGGGAGAGTAAAGGAAATTTGGAAAATCAAATTTTTTTTCGGTGCCAAATAACTGAAAATGCATGAAACGTCAAGATCTGCTGTTATCTCGAAAAAAATTTTTTGGCCGAAAATCGACTTTTTGGAACTTAGAATCAAAACTTTGAGTTTTTGGGCCAATACACAAAATGTACATGGTCGCTTCTTTAAATTCGATACTTATTATTTTTCATACCTTCATTGCCTCTCAGGCTAAGTCCCAAAAGGTCGATTTTCGGCCAAATTTTTTTTTTCGAGATGACACCAGATCTCGACGTTTTATGCATTTTTAAATCATGTGGCATCGAAAAAAAAAATCGATTTTCCTTTGGAATATTTTCGAGGATCAAAATTTGAGCGCTTTGAGGCACCCCTAAATCATGTCCGATTGAGCTGAAATTTGATAAAAATATGTACCAAGATAAAAAAATGTACGTATATTATTCGGCTACCTGAATACCTGTAGCTTTAAAATGATGTACATCCCATCTAAATGCGTTAATTTTTCACGAAGTTACAAGCATGTCAAAAATCACTTGATATTTTCAACTTTGATTTCTGTTCCTCTAATTTTTGTGTCCAGTGTAGTTGTGAAACATCTAGATTAGTGAATTTAAATAACTTTTTGGAAGTGGAAAACATAAACGATAGTGTTATTATTACTTTTTCCCAAAAATCCATAATAAACTCGATTGTTTCTATCAACCAAATTAAAGCTTTCTAACAGTGTCCTTTTTCCTATGTATGAGTGACTTGTTGGTGATTGTATGGACTATTCGTATAATTCTCGTTAAGAATTAAAAAAATATTTTTGAGAAAAATAAATTCAAATTTTGAAATTTTTTTGAAATTTTGAAAAATGTTGAAAATCACTATAATACAGACAAAAAAAATTAAGGCTAAGAGATATTTTAGAAATAAATTCGAGCTATGGAAAATTACGGAAATTAGGCAGGTAATTGTAACATAAAAATTATAAAGCATAAATGCCTTGAAAATGTGAAAATAATTTGTAAGAGAAAAAAATGGCACTTACGTATCAACGCCACCGCAGCGCAATTATTATTATGAATTTATTTTGTCGTTATGGCATTTATCCTGAGGTCATTGTAATGGGGACAAAGTCCCCATCTATCGAGGATAAGGAAGCGTGGCGGCCCCAAGCCACCGAGGTGAAGCAATTCGAGTCGGCCGCCAACCCGCTGTCGGAAGCGGCGACCTCTCGTAAGCAAACCTATGTTGCACTGATTGCCCGGTTAGTTTGAAACATAGGAGACGATCCTTCAGTTAGGTCATACGTTTCCCTGGTACATTACGTTTACCGGTTAATTTTAGCTTTGAGATATATCAATCATATTTCAATGCAAAAAATTGCTGCTACATTTACTACATTTGGGTAAATGTTACTTTCGGGTTAATGTTGCATTCGGGTAAATGTTGTATTCGTGTGAATGTCGCATACGGGTAAATGTGCATTCGAGTAGATGTATCATTCGGCTACTTGTCGCATTCGGGCATTTGTTACATACGGGCGATTGGAATTCGGGTGAATGTCTTTCGGGTAAATGTGACACAATCATATCGGAAGAAGGGCGCTGTCACTGGGAAAAAGTTTTTTAACTTTTTTGTTTTCTTTGAAAAATTACTATTATGCTCTACTCGTAACATTTTGTGTGTACATTTTTCGATGTCGATATACAGAACCACTATGTAGGTTTGACATGGAATTGTTGTATACATACACATATTTTACGTAACATGAAGTTGTTGAATTCTTATTTATGGATTAATGTTTGATTTCGGAGTCTGTTATTATTTCTTGTACAGATATGTGTACTTGTAATGTATGTATTTTTGATTTAAAAGAAATACAAAAAAAAGCATGTTGAATGATAAACCATCTTCTCCTTCTTGAATGGCGTTCACGTTCCCTGTGGAACTTTTGCCGTCTCAACATATGTATTAACTAGCGTCATTTAGTAATACTTAGTTGAGTTTTTTTAAGCCTGATAACACGCCTTGAATGTATTCCGAGGGGCAAGCTCTAGAATACGCGTGACCACAGTGCAAGTCGAAGAAAATTTCTTTGACGAAAAATCCCCCGGCCAGAACGGGAATCGAACCCGATCACCCGGCATGGTAATGTGAGACGCTAATCACTCGGCCACGGGTGCACCCTGAATGATAAACCATGTTACATATTAATTAAAATTGGAACCGATCCGATTGAATTTGTATGAATTTGTATTAGAATAATTGATTCCTTATACGGCCTTTCGCTTTGCGGCCAAATGTTGTGGAACCAATCTAGGCCGTAAAGCGAGGTATGGGTGTATTATGCATTCTTTCTTTCAAATTGGTTCCCATGAATGTTGTATGCAACACAAAATTGTGTGCAATAATTCGTTCTCTCGAATGAATTAGACATCTAGTCAGTGTGTAGAAATAAGGGTGATGATGGCGAAGTGAGTTAGTTAGATGACTGCAATTCTATAGAAAACAATCATTATTTCAGCGATACCGAGGTGTCAGCTATTGTTCAGCTCACAGTGTCAGTGTGTGTGTGACATGAAATATACTCTGCAAACGAACATTATTTCACCGAAAAGGCTACGGACCTGATCACGAACATCACTTCACGGTGAAAACGAAATAAAATGCATCCAACTTGCATACAATTCATTTCGTTTTCACCGTGAAGTGACGTTCGTGATCAGGCCCTACTACTCTCGATAACTAAGAATAAGACTAATAACAAGACAAAGACAATGGGAATAAATCACGATACCATATCTATTCATTAAAAATCAAGCAGCTTAAGGATTAAATGTGTAGTTTGCCTCAAAATATCATGAAATCGTAAATAATTTCAATATTTCTTTGTTCCTTCCCCATAAATTTCAAATTCAATGTAATCAAGGACGGCATGATTCTTTTTGTTTGCGATCCACATATATTTCGTCTACCGTTCAGTTGAACAGCTTCAGAAGCTAATTTTGTTTTTTATTCGGATCAAACTAGTCGAAGTGTTGCAACATTTGACTGCCTATTTACAATCAGATTCATTATAGCAATAAGCACAAGTGCAAAAAAGCTTGCCCTAACAAGAGCAAGAACATGTCAATCGCGAGAATTTACACACTAAAATCTTCAGGAGTCTAAACAAAAATGCTATATATTCCAGAAACTATAAAAGATAGAAAGTTGATGTCTTCGACAAAAAATCATCTAACATCTAAAACTTTGTCGAATACACTTTATCGCTATCTTGATTTTAAACATAATCAAGATTAGTTGTAATTTTTTCAAAAGAAAACATGAAACAGTTGTTGTTGGAGAATCTTTTCCCCTGTAAAAGTGCCAATCGTTCGATGTATGGGTGACTCGTTAGAAATTGTAAAGGCTATTCATATATTTTTTAAGAATTTTTAAAAAGACGTTTTTAAGAAAAATGAATATCAATTATAATTTTTTTTTCATTGTAATATAAAAAAAAGAATTTTTTATTAAAATTTAAACAATTTCCTACATTTCATCTTTTGACGAGAATTTTGTAGGTATTATATTTTTTGAGTTAGTTTTTTTTTGTTAAAAAATAAGACAAAAACTTTGGCCCTTTTCAAAAATTAGTCTAAATATTTTTTGAAGATTTCAAGTACAGGAAAACCTATTTTGGTGCGGTTTTTTCTGTGCGAATTTTTGTTCTTGTGCGGATTTTTTGTGTGATATATGAAAAGAAGCAGATTTGACGAAGTTATCGTGCATTTAGTTTTCTTTTCCATGTTTCATATGCATTTCAGTGCGAAAAAAAGCATATTTGCGTTTAAATTATCCACTTCTCAAATCATTCTCATCCTTCCATCAAATGCTCTATGCTGCACATGACATGATTTCTAATAGCAACAAGTTTCGATATGCAACTGAAAGCACAACATAACCACGTGCAACCGAAAAGGCAAACTGTCCCATCGCAAAGCGGGGAAACCAGAGGAAATCGAACAATGAACGGCGTGGATTTGAGTTATTTTCTTGGAGAAACTTTTTTTATGCCGACCTACTACCGCATAAAAAAAGTTTTTTTCAAATTGTGTATCGAACACAATTTTTTAATGTTACTGGTGAAGTTTTGTACGATCTTTTTATGCGATTTTTTTTTGTGCGGTCCCTATCCCCTGCACGAAAAAGGTTTGCTTGTGTCTTTACACCCTAAACGTTTCACTGCAATCTGAGATGTTGCTGCCAATGGCCAGTCGAGTTGGCGTGAAATTAGTCAATAGTATGTGCGTTAGAAACAGGTTATTCTTTGGACTCATTGAATTAAGTTTATTCGTATGTTCAAAAATATTTATATGTTCAAAAATATTTTGGAATAATAAGTGAATAATAGATGAATCTCAACTTTTTTTTGTCGCACAAAGTCAAGTGAACGGCACTACCATCCATAGTTAACATCAAATAACAGGAGCGCTATGCATACACAGTACCAATATAAATTAAGAGTAATTGTTCTCAACTTACGTTGTAGACGTTTTTACTTGTCGTTGGAGGTGCCGCCGCCGCCGTCTTTGAAGATGATACTGGTAACGTTGCCGCCTTGGATGACGTCACCGACGCACCGACTGATTTCTTTGGTGGAAGCTCGGCGTCTGTTCGCTTGACCCACACTTCATTTAGCACAAATGGGGCCCGTTGATGTTTACCGCTGGCAGACGCACTACTGCTGCTGCTGCTGCGGTTCTGTTCTTCCGAGACGCCCGCATCTACGAGGGACGAAATACTGGCAGTAACGGGTCGTATTTCGACCAGTGATGTATCGAAGAATCGTTTGTCCAAGTGAGGATTGGGGAATGTTGATTCAGGCGCGAAGATGCTCTTTAATGATGTTCGATTTTCACCAGACGCAAATTGACTGCAGGGAAACTGAATGGTCTGCGAGTTCTGTGCGGCTGTCAAAGGTCGTAAATTAATCGATTCTGGTCGAAGTCGAGGAGTTTCTTGTGCTTTGGTAACCATGAATCGTGATTTGCGAACCGCTGTTGAGTCGTCATCTTTTGGTGGCGATTTTTCGCTCGCAGAATTGGACTCCTGGGTATGTTTATGATTGCCGTTTTTAACGGTGCTTTGGCCATTCCTCGTACCGTTTGTGTTTGGTGGTTTATCTTCCTCTTCGTCTTCTTCCAAGCATTCTGATAACCTCCGCCGGACAGCAAATGGAAGCACCATGGCATGAGGTGGGATAAACGGTACAAGATCCAGTCGTCTAGGACTGACAGGAGATTTGGGACAATTTTCTATCCACGAATATACATCCTCTTCAACATCACTTACACTACTCTCACTCGAAGAACAGGCACTTTTCTTCCGAGTGTTGGTCGGTGGGTTTTTAGGCTTTTTAACAGGCAATCCATGATCGTCGCCAAAATCACTATCAGAATCCGATTTTATCGTCTCCAAATCCCGCATCGATGCCTCAAAAATATGTTCGAAATCGTCGTCCGTCATCGGACGACCTATCGAAGTACCACTCGATTCAGAACCCTTAGGCATCGCATCGCTAGCTTCTTCACCTCTTATTTCAACTTTCTTCTTTTTCACCTTCTTCTTGCCTTCGTCTTTACATTTGGGACGCGGCAACTGTTTCTGCTTTTCCGATATCACTAGACTGCTTGCAGTATCCATTAAGTGTATGTAGATTTATTTTGAGCGCGCTCGACTAGTTGGGGAATGACGACGAGATGCACACACGCTTAATTAAGGTTAATCAATTTGTACTTTGTTGTTTCGCCGCGAATATAACAATTGGTGTGTCATTTGTCCGTGTTGATACCACACACACACACACACACACAAGCACCAACAGAACTCTACTCTCTGATCAGCTGACTCTTCGATAACGGGAGGAAGCACTTTCTGTAGACCGCGACTCGTGGGAGAAGGCTGACCGGCTAAAAGGTTGTCGTCATCGAAGCGCTAGTTTTGCTGTACACATTGAACACTGAGAGATTACACTACCGAGATAAGGGAGAGTTATTGACGCGTTCTGCGCAATCATTGGATGCTGATTGACCTGCACAAAAAAATCGAGATGTACAATGAATAAACTCAGAACGCGCAATTGGTGGTCCTAATCAAACCAAATGCTTAAATATGATCTATATTGATGATTAATTATTTTTTTGTTGGCATTTTTATAAATTAAGCGCCTTTTAAACACATAAATTTATACTGATATTGTATATCATCCTTTGGTACTACGATTCTAATTCAAACTTCTCGGGCTTATGCGTTAGTTTTTTTTTCTGTGTGTTACCGTGGCAGATATGTTAGCGATATTCATATCAAGTTTTAGCTCAATAGTTGGTATTTGGTGATTTGTTTATATCAAGGACCGCTTCAAAGCGTTACAGAGGATCTGTGATGATGATATGCTAACGGAAACACAAGTATAATCCTCTGGATACTTAGACTCCGAAGTGGCACATTTAATAGAATCACCCCTAGTGGTCGACTCATTCAGTTTTGACAGCAGTTTATTTCGAAAATGTTTCTCTTTTAGTTTTAAAAACTTCGTCGCGAGCTGTTTTATTTTTCAATTGTTGTGCGTGATGGAAGTGGACTTGATCAAAAACAAAAATCGCAAAATGGCCAGCCTTCATGAACGATAAACATTCGTTTAAATCGATCAAAATATGTGTCGTAGTGGAAATCACTTTGAAAAACAAACCATCATTGCTTTCGTCCCAGCGAATAACCACATAGGACGTTTAAGCCGAATCTAATCTAGTATCTAGAACACATGCCCAGTAGTTGCACAGCAAGTTTCTAAACCTTGAATCATTTAGAAATGGGATTCTGCATTTTGATCCAACCGGCACACGCTTTTGACAGCGTTTTGTTGTTTGTAAACAGTTTTGTTTGGTTCTGTTTCTAGTACGGTTGAAAACAAGCGTTATTCCAAGATATTCATCATGCTAGAAAAAAGAATAATAATTGTCCACAATCGCCTCCAAAATAGATCAGCGTCAACACGGGAGCCGTCGAAACTGTTGAGTTATCCTGGAAGTACAGTGCCATGAGTGGCTAAAAAGTACAGGGAAACTTTCACGACTGCTCGCAAAGTGCGCAAACAACACGTAACCAGTCTTCAGAAAACATACGCTGCACTGCACTTGAGTTTAATTTTCATCATCGCGCCTTCATAACAAACACGTATTCTTTCTTGGTACGTAGTGTACCAAATTCATAAACATGAGAGCGCCGAATGAACACAGCGCAGAATTCAGATACTGTACATAAACTTATGTGATGCGATTTTAAACACACACGCACATCAAATTGTAGCGCTCGTTTTGTCGTCATTCGTTCTAAGCAAAGTATGTAAGTAATAATCCTGCTCCGGATCAACGATGATTCCAATTGTCTGGACTTGGGGGGCGTTACTATTTGCGATGGGTATTTCAAATGAGGATCGATTATTTTGAGCGTTAATAATTCTTTCCCGGTTAAACGAAGTGGTATGATAATCACTTTATTCGAAAGATGAAATGTTTAAGAGTTATATGCTAGTCACTTTTTGATTGCCAAGCCAACGTTAGTCCTACGTCCACCTTGCGGTTATATCATAGAAATCATTTTTCTTCGAAAACCCTAACTTCCTTGGGTAACTTTTTGGTTTTCAAAAAACTCAAATTTTAACGTCTGCGACACTAGTAAATGAAGTGCGATTGAAATAATATTTTGCATTAGTTATTTTATCGTGTAAATCAATATTTCGCAAGAAGTTCCATATGAATCGAGATGACCATTTTTGCCTTGTATTTCGAAAAAAAACATGGTCCAGAGTGTCGATTTTTGATTAAAAAAAATGGAGATGATAATAGATCTCGACGTTTCATGCAATTATAAGACATTTGGCAACAAAAAAATATCGAAAACACCACTTTCATGTTCATCTCCTTTTCATCGAAGCTGGCAATTTGTAGTGCGTGTGCTTGATGCAACGACATGAAAATCGATGCAGTGGTCACACCGAAAAAAAATGTACTATTGTTTTGCAATATCTTTCATTCTTTTATCGAACTGTGTGTATATGTGTGTGATACCAGCATTGAGAAGGAATATTGTCTGTTCGCTAGCTAGATTGAGACTGTGATTTAAATTCGCGAATGGTATTTTTATACCGAGTAAATTGAAACCGGGCAGAAAGGAATGAATTAGTTGTTCGTTATTGACGGTATGGGTAGGTAAGCACACAAATGGACAGAGCAAATGTAAGGGTAGTGGGGGCAAAGTGGTCACGTAGGGTAAAGTAGTCACCTGCTTGTTTGGTAGTATAACTATTGACTATTGACACCGTATTGACCGTATCATCTTATGTTTAGAAGAACTTCATGACTTTTGAGTCACCTTGTACTTCAGTGGAGCTGTCGCGTGTCAAAATATAAATAAAAACAAAAATCGCTCTCTCGATAGACATTCGGCCGTAGTTTTGTACGTTTCGAATTTAAGGAGTTTCTAGTGAAATTTAGATCATTTGACCTGATATTTTCGACAAATCAACAGTTTGGACGGCTGTTCACATATTCTAGGAGAGGTGAACAGATACTTTGTTCAATTTCAGCGATTATTTCGTATATTTTGCATTTCGTCGTTTGGGGGGCTAAGTGGTCAGTGGAGGATTACTACTGACAATGTTCTGTTTTCACAAGCTGATATACCTTATCACCTTCTGCTCCTGAAGGGGTCCCTTTTGTGGTTTTGACCCAGGAAAACTATGCCACCCCAACCAAAACCAAGCCTCATTATGAAAAACGTTATGTGTTTCCTACAACGTTTTTGTACGTATGAGAAAATTTCAATTTCGACTCTAGGTGAAAAGGCCTAGCTCATTTCATACATGTACCTACTATTTTAATAATGATTTAAACAAATTTGGACAAGAAAACACACATAAATCTAACCCTTCTATGTGCGAGTGACCACTTTGCCCCCTACAGATGACCACTTTACCTCCTCAATAAAAAAAAATGTTCGATTTTTTAACTTTGTTTCTAATAATGAAAAATGTACCATTTTTAATTTTCATAATAAAAAACCGCTTACTATCTTGAACTACAATAATTTGAGCTACAATATTCTTTGAAGAAAGGAAATTTTATTTATTTTTTTTTTATCTGTATTATAGTGATTTTCAACTCATTTGGCTGGTTCGTCACTTTTTACTTCCATTTTTGGAAGAATGTCGGGAGTGAGAATTGAACTCGTGACCTTTAGCGTGAGAGGCATGGATGTTACCACTACGCCAGATCGCCTCCACAGGAAATTTTAATGGTATGTGGACACAGGAAAGGGGCATGTTCATTAGGGTTACCACTTTCCCCCCAGTTCTCCTATGGAAAAATGGGGATACTTCAAATTTTTATTAATTTAAATCCTTTACGGATTAAAGAATTGCAATGTATAGCATTTCAAACTAATTTTGAAGAATTTCCTATCCGATTCGCAAATCATCAGAATTCGTCCGTAGGGAAAATAGTTATTAACTTTAACATTATTTCATAAAAACGGAACCTGATTCTGATTTGGCACCCTCACTGAAAAACGTAGTTCTACTTAAAAAAATTAAATTGGGTTTAATCTGTGTGTTTGGGGTGCTTTATCTCGAGAAGTACGAATCTCTTTGGTAATTCCACCCGTTCTCGGTTGGTCAAACCGTCTACAGCTAACATAAACAAATCGTGGTACTTTTTTACAGCTAGATTGAAACGCCACCTAGGGACAACTGTTAATTTTGCACTCACATTATTTTAGTTTTGCGGTTTCAACCTGTTTTACAAATATTTCGTTCATTGTGTAGTAATAGAGTAGTCGTATATTTTGCCAAAAGGGTTTACATGTCGATTTTGATGCCTGCTCGTAGCCTGGGTAACAAGTGGATTAGCCGTTATACCGTCCATCCGATACTAGAAATTCTTTTTACATTGAAATCCGTTTTCACGACAGAGGAAGACGCTCTGTAGTGACACAGTTTATCTAATGTTTGTTTGGGGCAAAATCTTTTAATTTCTGGTATATGGATGGCTAGATTGATATTCTGTAAAGTATCAATCAAACAATTTCAGATTTATGATCGGTGGAATGATGACATTTCACATAAAAAATCTTCGGTTGAGTTGTGGACTCTACAGGGTGGCGCATAAGTCACGCAACGCTCTCTGAAGAAGAAAAAAATAACGATCGCGCTGCAACTATCGAGCGTGTTGGTTCCTAAGCGGTTCAGTTTTCGACTTTGTATCGTTTTTCATGCGAGAATAAAGATTTTGTATCGTGAGACATTTTTTTATACGAATTTTTTTTTATGCAAATCGGTTAGCGTGACTTATGCGCCACCCTGTAGAGTATTGAAATGCAATGCAGCAAAGCGAAAACTCGGCACGGTATACATATTTTGTAAAAGCAAGCCGGGTGTTGGAATTGTAGATGGTATATAGCCAAACACTAAATTCGAATATTCAGTGTCAACAATAAAACCACGTTTTAAGAAACCGATTGGCCAGAGATCAGTATGTTACCAATATGAACGGGGTTTTCTATGAGAGAAGCATAATTAAACCACTTTTGAAATAGTCACAAGGAATCGTACAAAACTGTGCACATTTAACCTAAAGCGAATTATTATCACTAAATCTTATATCATCGGGGCATGCATGTTCTTACTTGTCACAGAAGCGATGGTTTTTTCTCCATAAGAACTCATCTCATGCCAAATAACGAACATGCATGATCATAAAACTTGAACGCTGGTAACGCTTCCCAGCAAACATCCATCGTATAATTTTAACTTTTTGCACATGCTAGGCCGCATATGAATTCGTATCAAATCACAAATCATTCGTATCAAATCACAAATCATTCGTGTCAAATCACAAATCATTCGTATAAAATAACAATAAAAAAATGCAACATATTTATCTAAAATCGCATGAAATGCAAAAACCTGATTTTCTGTATCAATGAGGGATAAGGTCGTATATCGGTTTAGCGAGGATCGTAATACAGGGAAACTTCGATATAACGTACCCTCGATATAACGTCACTCGATATAACGTACATTTTACCTCGATATAACGTACACATTTCCAAAGTGTAGAGGAAAAAAAAATCAAAATTTTTTTCCTGATAGAACAATGAACTATCTGTATTGTGATGCTAAAACAAGTTTTGTACCTTCAATCAATCCCGAAATACAGCTGGTTTTGTGATTCCGGATTCTAAATGAACCATGCTTTAATCAACAGTACGAAGGGAAACATCATGAGAAAGGCTGGCTTCGTCTTCTGATTGAAGTTATTCATTAACTTTACTAAAGCAGCAACACAATAATGTATTATAGACTACGTTTGTGAGTTCTTTATTATGCTTCGATATAACGTACGATTCGATACAACGTTCAATTTTGAAAGTGAAATGTACGTTATATCGAAGTTTACCTGTATCGCTATATGAAATTCTATTCATTTCATATAACATTGTTGAGTCAAATCAAAAATGGGTGTAAGAAGCATCGTATATAATATGGTATATACGCATATCGCCTCCACTTTTGCAAGTGTATGTCAATTAAATTCGTCTTATATGTCATTTAAATTCGTATTATTATTATGTATTATTCGTCTTGTATGACTTAATGTTTGCTGGATATTCCGGAAACGGATTCGCCGCACTTTACAGTGGTCAGCATTCAGTTATTCGTCAAATCATAACCTGATGTGTTGGGATCAGCATTGACTATCAACCGCAGTTGATAATTGTGGATTCCATTCCGACGCTTGGTTTGCACTTTGCGGACAGTCGTGGGAGCTTTTTTGTACTTTATATTACTCTCACTCCACAGTATTTTTAGAATCATTCAACAATTTTTTTCCAGTTTCCAAATTGACGTTAAACGTATTTTAACAATTATTTTTCTTTTTTCCCCCTCTGCATGATGATTATCCAGGAACCAGGTTAGTTTTAAACTGCGCAAAAATAGACCGAACAGAACTGTTTGCAAGCAACAAAAGCGCCGCCATCCCCGGAATGAAGAGTCCCATTTCTAAATGATCATAAAAAATGTGTATGCTAAAAAGGCGTTCTATTCTTTGCATTTGTTCAGTGGACACTGTTTCTATAACTTATCGACGAACATTTCGAAAACAGGTAGATGCGCGATACAGCAAGAGAGGTGGATTATTACTTCATAAAACAAAGGGATTACATTTTATTCATTGAAATGATGCTATCTCTTATAATTGCTGAAGTTCGATACGACACTCCCCGATTCTTTATTTCAATATATCGTTTCATAACAAGTGCATTTGGTTTACATCTAACATGGCCACTTTTTATGCTTAAATTTTGCTAAGGATGCATTTTTATATGTTGTATTTCAAGATCTTCAATGGCTAAATTTGGCAATTATTTTTTCTTCTTTTTTTAAATTTACCTATACTTTGAAACATTAAATTGTGATGTTGTGAAAAGTAAACCGAGGGAGTAAATTAAAAATTTAGGAGAAGTTAAATTAAACTGAAAGGCCACTCCATTCTCGCTGAATCCATTTTTCGGCTAGTTGCAGTTCACATCTCTTTTGGCTTGAGTTTTCTGCAGATGAGCCTGAAGTACAGCAACAGCTTCCTCAACCTTGGCCTTGAGGGACTCGTTGTGCTCCAACATGTGCAACAGTTCCGAGTTGTCAATTTCGAGCAACATTCCGGTAATATTCCCCACGAGCATTGGATACATTGGCTCGATGAGAGAGTACAGACGCTCGCCCAACATTTGTTTTTGTTGAGCCGGTTGGGCGGTGGCCAGCATCGTTGCGTTGAGAGGCTCATGCTGCATAATGTGGACGGCCTGTTGAACAGTTGGTTTCTGTACAATTGCAGCGGGAGGTTGAGGAGCAGGTGGGTCGTTCAATATCTGTGTGTACTTGTAGTTGGGAGCACGCTGTTGTCGGGACATATACGCAGCAACAGGACGGGCTTGCATGTTTGCGCCACCCTGCTGACCAGTAATGGGACGAGAAGGATTCCTCATAGAAGCTGGAGGATGTTGATTCTTGTTGTAGGGGGATTCTTGAGGAGTATGTTGATTCTGAGCTGACTGTTGATTAGTGCGATTATTACCCATCTGACGATACTGACCGCCTGTACCAGCAGTGGCCATTCCAGGATAAACACCACCAGCCATCGCGTTTTGGTTGGCTGCATTCGCATGGATCCAGACCGGGGTGGAGCGAAACTGTCCCGGTCGCTTACCATAGAATCTCTGAGGTTGCCCCATACTGGGAATACAGTATCCACCATTACTGCCAGACTGTAGGATTTGACCAGGATACTGCATTCGCATGTTGGCCATGCGCTGCATATATTGGGCCGCCAAATGGGCCTTACGTTCGTCCTTGCTCTGTGCCAATGCCACATACAACGGTTTACTTCCAACGATTCGTCCGTTCATTTCCGTAACTGCCTTAGTAGCCTCCTCAGCAGCAGAGAAACAAACAAACCCGAATCCCTTCGAGCGATCATTCTCCATCATCACTTTGGCCGAAGTGATCGTTCCGAAATCATCGAACTCCTTGCGAAGACGTTCATCATCGACTGTGTTATCTAGGTTTTTAACGTACAGATTGACACCCTGATATCGGGTTGTACGATTAATTTTGAGTTGTTCAAAATGACGTTTCAGTTCTATCTGACGCTGATTTTTTCTCTGGGCCCGACCAACGTATAGAATATTACCATTACTCAATTCCTTCCCGTTGAGCTCCTCTACTGCCCTTTCGGCTGATTCAGGTTTTTCGAACGCAACGAATCCAAATCCACGGCTCTCTGTATTTTTTGTCATAACACGATGGCTAATGATGGTTCCATACTTTTCGAACATTTCCTTCAGTGAATCGTCATTCAGTTCATCACCAAAGTTCTTGACGAACACATTCGTAAACACCTTATCATTGTGGCGCTCATTACTCGGAATGAAGCGCCCAACATAAACTTTCTTGCCGTTGAGTAACATTCCGTTCACTTTCTCAATGGAAGTGTTTGCCGATTCTTCAGTTTCAAAGTGCACAAAACCGTACCCCTTCGAAACGCCATTCTCATCTTGGGCTACCTTACAGCTCAGTATGTTACCAAATGCCGAGAACGTATCGAACATAGCTTTGTTGTCGATGTTTTGGTCCAAGTTCTTGATGAAAACGTTACCGGTACCAGATTTGCGTACCGAAGGATCCCGCTGGGACCACATAATGCGGATTGGACGTCCCTCGATCAAATCGAAGTTCATGGTATCGAGCGCTCGCTCGGCATCCGCTGGCTGTTGAAAATTTACGTACGCATAGCCCAAGGATCGACGGGTTCCCACGTCGCGGCAAACACGAATCGACAGAACCGGACCAGCCGAAGAGAATTTTTCAAAGAGTACGGCCTCTGTAATATTTGGGTGCAAATCACCGACGTACAAAGACGCCATCTGGAAGTTTGAACCCTCGATTGTGGGATTCATGGTTCGTTCACTGGTTGTTCCTTTCGGATGGGCTTCGCTTGGATCACTTCCTTCCTATTGACGAAGAAGTTTTTTTTGTAATTCACGATACTCTTGCAGAACTTTGGTTATTGTAAAACTCACCTCACGTCGCTTCGGATAGCAAATGTTGTTGATTATTTGTATTCAGTCGAGTATCTATGCTGTGGATGTCCGAATGTTCTATACTTTCAGTATTTATATGATTGATCCTATTACGATGGGTACGTATATTTCGCTCACACTAACTTGTTCTTCTCTTTTAGTCTACCCACTGTCAACGTCTACCTGTCTTCTTTTGTCTGTTCCTTTTACTCTGTTTTTGCATCGGTGTCCTGATGTATAGGGACGAAAAAAACTTAAACAACATGTCGTATCATTTTCTGCAAAATGAGGGTATGTAAAACCCTTCTGTTCAGTTCGATTTACAGACGATAGCAACTGATAATGAATACTTCAATGAATTACTGCAAACAGACTGCACACACGTGGAGGTGTTAAAAGCAAGATTAGAACACGTGAAAAAGTTGTGTTTTCAGGAAATCCAAAAGGAAGAAGAAATTGAGGAAAAAGAGCAACAACTGGACTTCGATTAACAAGTCCGTGATCATTAGGAGGACTTCGATGTTCAATAAGCTACGTGACTAACGAAAACTCAGATATCCCAATACTTGATAAATATTTTAAACACGTATTTGTGTCCAAGACATGACCGCATAGTTGGCGAAGGATTACGTTACGATATTTGCAACGTACCAATTTAATTTTTTTTTCATTTCACAATTCATTTATTCAACGTTTCAATATTTCAATGTCGCAATTTTATAATTCTTAAATCTATTGATTCTTCAATTTTTCAGTTTCACAACTTTTTAATTTTACAATTTTTCATATCGCCACTTAACTCGGCGCACTTTCGTCTTTTTTGCGCTAAATACACCAATTGACTATTGATTGTGCGTTTCAATACTGTTGAATAGTTATATTGTTCTGCACAACTGAAATTGAATGGTAACGTGAAACGCCCTGGAAAACACTCAGAGGAAGAAAATATCGTCCAATGGGTGATCGAGGCGTCAAGAGTCGGGTTTCGGATTGACAAGAAACGTTTGAGTTACGTATTACTGCAGAAATTGCAAATAGCGCTCCCGATGGCTGGTCATTGAGTAAAAATGACTCAGGCTGGATGGCACGTGAAACTTATTTGCAAATAAATAAGGAAAATAACTTTTTTAACAGATACATTTACGTTTCATGAGTGTTTCAAAAATAGTTTTTAAGGGGGTATTATTGTGTAGAGACATGAATTTCGGACGTTTTTTCGCGTTCCGTTTTTTCAATTCTTCAATATTTCAGTTTCAAAACATAACATTTTGAAATTTCGATTTTTTTAACTTTGTTATTTTTTGTTATTCAATTTTGCGTTATTCGTCAATGCTTAATTTTTATTTTTTATTTATTTTCTTTCTTTTTCAAATTTATGTTTAAAAACATCATGCTATATTTTTTCAAATTTCTAATTGTCGTATTTTTTCCAATTTTTCAACTTTTGTAACTTCTTAATTTTCTAGTTTTGAAACTTTGATTTCTTTCTATTTTTAGTAGTTTGTCAAATTTGGCGATTTTTCTGCTTTTTGATGCCTCTAATTTTCAATTTTAATTTTTTTAATCATTTTTCAATTTAGCAATCTCTTAGTCTTTAAAATCTTGAATTCCTCTATTTTTTCCAATTTATAAATTTTCTGATATTTTTTTTCAAAGTTTTTTTAATTTTTCATTTTTTTTAATGTCTCATTTTTTTTATTTTCAAATTTTGAATTTCTGATTTTTCTTTTATTTTCTAAATTTTTATTATTTTTTAAAATTTTTCAAATCTTATTTTTTTTTATTTTTAAATTTTCATAAGTGTTTAATTTTGAAATTTTTCTATTTTGTGGTTTTCAAATTTTTCAATTTTTTTTCAATTTCTAACTTTTTAATGTTTAACTTTTTTAATGTTTTTAATTCTTTAAATTGAAATCTGAAAATAATTAATGCGAACTTTGATTTGAATTTTGAATAAAAAGCGCATAACATTGGACCATTCTCGTGAGGTGATCGATATTTAGATTTTCAATTTGTACCCTAAATATGTTCCCGAAAGACGTAAGCCTGTGTCAAAATTTAATCAATATTATTATTGATTACGTTGCTGGTCATTGAATTGAATATCGCGTTTACATTCTCTCTTACATCGTTGGAGTTGAGGGTGTGAGGATTACGAGATATGATGATGGCAAATTTTAAAAAGCTGTCCTCGATTACTGTCAATATTGTGGACTGCCGCCAACTCGGAACAGTTTCCATTGCCGAGCAGAAAGCCAAATTTACTCCGTCAGGTTCGTTTCGAGTCACTTTTGTCATCCCACGTGAAACTGTATGTGAAATAGTCAAAAGTGATACGAATTGATTGAAGGAATGTTCCAAACGAACGCGGAAATACTGAAGAGCGCTTCGACTTTTTTCCACAAATGACTGGTTACTGTTAACACTTTGACGGCCATGGTGTTTTGGCCGAAAAGTTCGTGAAAACCTGGAGGGTCCAATGGTTGATTCTTATACTTGATGGTGTCAGGAACCCATACAGCATAAAATTTCATACCCATCTGCCATATGAGGGTATAAACTACCCGTGTGTAGAACTGCACACGCGGCCCCAACTCAAGGTAAACAAGTAAAATATCGATAAAAATCATTAAAAAACAATTTATTTTTTCGAAATTACATTTTCATAGCATTATTTCAAACTCGTAAAATGTCTTCTATTCCGGACATAAAATCCTTTCGGAGCAATGATAAATTGTAATTGGTAAAATAATACAAGCAGTAATGCCAAACTATAAGATCGAAGTGTCCTACTATGTATTGAGGCCAGTAGAAAACGAAAAACACATTAGTTTTAACGTAAAACGTATGCTGTAGCGCACACGTTTGAAACTTTAGAAGATTTCCCATGTGCAATGCTACACTCATGGCCCCAACGGAATAATTTTTGAGTGCAGTACGGCATTCATGGCTCAGTACTAAGCAATCAATTTGGATTTTGTTTTTGTAATTATCGATTGTATTTGTTTTCTATAGTTTACATGGTTTAGAATCGAAAGACGCTATATTTTATCTTGAACGCTTAGATTTGTTTAAATGACATATTAAAAAATCAGAGTTATTTTTTTACGTAGGACTACGTCTTTGACTTTTATATAGGGGGGTCACTCTACGAAAAATGTAACGGAAAACTATGAGATTTCAAATGCATATTACGCAAAATCGTTATTGCGATATATGTTTATAGGAAATTGATTCAGTACTAGATAAACCGACGAACTTCGTTCCGCTCAAAATTGATTTTTTTGTTCCGTCCCAACGGGAGACAAAAATCCACACCGTATGCCACGCCTGTTGGATGCCACCAGCGGAAAGGAACAACATTAACAACAATCGCGCTCGCTATGAAAGCGATGCGCGCTGTCCGAAAAACACCACTTTTTCACTGACCATCGCGACGACAACATCCGAGGAAAGCAGCAGCAGAAGAAGAAGCAACCGAACAGAAAAGAAGATATAATTGTAGAAGAGAAAAGAAATACAGTTTATAGTTATTGTTTTCCGCCATCATTTCCTTCTACATTTTAACCATTCCGAAAAAGTATTAGCCATTCTCAAGGCTTCCGATCCAGCGAATCAACCCGCATCCGACTACGATCCCCGACGAGAGCTCCACCCGTTCAGACATTTGTTCCTGAGCTCAGAAGTTCCCGAATATACAGTCAATCACAACTTGATCTTTGTTCCCAGACTGATCATTATCAATACCTTCAAACATTCAATCGCAGAATTGTTCATTCTTTTTCTTCAAAAATTGAAATTCATTTAGTCTCCCAAACATCAGAAGAAGGGCACTGCTACAGGGAAAAAGTTTTTTCTAACAAGCAAACGATCATTTTATCATGAGAAGGGTTGGCTAGTTGGATTTTTCATTATTATTTACACTCCACCCAAACAGGATCACGATAAAGTAATATGAGCTATGTTTCTGAATTGTTTATTATGTTTCGATATAACGTACAATTCGATACAACGTACATTTTTGAAAGTGAAATGTACGTTATATCGAAGTTTCCCTGTATTTTGATCAGGGCCCGAAATCTTCGAAGGTGAAAAATGAGGACCAACTCTACTCTCAGTAGCTTCGCTTCGACTAGAACTACTTCGGCAGTCGCCCACAACAAAGTGACTTGACTAGAAAATGAATTGACTAGCCGTGACTAGCGAAAATGACTGGTGAACTAGTCCAGTAAGTGGTTATTTTAACTGACTTGACTAATTAATACAAATCGGCCTCTCCATTCAACTGACTTCAATTCACATTTTTAATCCCCTAGGAACGAAATTTATACCCGCGTACGCAATCTTATTTTTACGTTCATATGAAGAGGAACGAAAACATGATTTCTGATGCATAGAAGTTACTTCATCAATGGACAGTTTATTGTCTACTCATCGTGAAGTCAAACCAACGAATTTAGACATTTATCAAGTATGCTATAAAGGTCCTCGCGTTAGTATTAGGCTGTCAAAAAAGTCCTGCTGTATTTTTTTTTGAATTTTCATTTGTTCATAAAATTAGTTACAATCATCTGTTTTAAGTCAAATATGCGCCGTTTTGTTCGATGACTTGTTCCCAACGAAATGCCAACTTCATAATACCCCTGTTATAGAAGCTCGCTTCCTTATTGGCAAAAAACTCGGATAGCCAATTTTCACAGGCCTCTTTTGTGGCTAACTTTTGACTACCTAGCTCGTTCGCCATGGACAAAAACAAGTGGTAGTCACTTGGTGCAAGGTCCGGACTATACGGCGGATGCAAAAGAACCTCCCATCCGCGTATCTTCTGGCGCGTCACCAAAGAAGTGTGTGGCCTGGCATTGTCCTGATGGAAGACAATGCGGCCTCTGTTTATCAAAGATGGCCTCTTCTTCATGAGTGCTACCTTCAAGCGGTCCAGTTGTTGGCAGTACAGGTCCGAATTGAGCGTTTGGCCATAGGGAAGCAGCTCATAATAGATTATTCCTTGACAATCCCACCAAACACACAGCAGAACCTTCCTGGCCGTTAATGAGGGCTTGGCCACCGTCTGAGCCGCTTCAGCGGGCTTCGACCACGACCGTTTGCGCTTCACGTTGTCGTAAGCGACCCACTTTTCATCGCCAGTCACCATCCGCTTCAGAAACGGGTCGATTTTTTTGCGATTCACATGCGTCGATACGGTCAAAGATGTTTTTTTGCGTCAACGTGTGTGGCACCCATACATCGAGCTTCTTTGTGAATCCAAGCTTCTTCAAATGGTTAATAACGGTTTGATGACTTATCCCCAGCTCTTGGCCGACGCTACGGCTGCTACTATGCCGATCTTTCTCGGCTAATTCAGCGATTTTGTCGCAATTTTCGACGACAGGCCTTCCGGAGCGTGGCGCATCTTCGACGACCTCTACACCAGAACGAAAACGTTGAAACCATCGTTGTGCGGTGGAAATGGAAACTGTATCGGGTCCATAAACTGCACAAATTTTATTGGCAGCTTGAGATGCATTTTTGCCTTTGTCATAGTAGTACTGTAAAATATGTCGGATTTTCTCTTTATTTTGCTCCATATTTGCGATACTATAACTCACGAACGATTTAACCAAACAAAACACTGTCAAGGACTATATTATAGCGCGCAAAAATACCTTTCCAACAAGCTATGACTCGATACAATGAATACAACTAGAACTACGCGCTTACAACGACACCTCGCGGAAATACCGCAGGACTTTTTTGACAGCCTAATATTAGTAAATAGCGTGCAAAATAGCGCACAAACACTGCACGCTATTTTATACGTGTGAGTAATTTTCGTGTACGATACAAAATAATCTAGTTCACCTGTAGCGTATGTCAAACCACGTTGAACTCAAACATCGATGAATGCACACGTACATGGGAGAGAGAAAGAGAGGAACGAATTCGTTTTGGGGGAAGTCACTTCAAAATGCAATGAGGACAATTTGACTGGGAAGAATGAAATGATATAGTCGAGGCGGTAGAGGGAGATAGCGACTAAACGCCCGACTGACTGTTTAGTCGTTTTGGCGGAGAAACTGCGTGAAGAAGCTAAAAGTCATTATTAACTGAATACGGATGTAGTCAGTCAGATAGTCAGCTGACTTTCCTCAGTTGACTATGACTATGCAGAGCCCTGATCTTGATAAATATTGCGAATATTTTTGAAAGCTGTGAACCGTTTAGTAGGAGACATTTTTTTACTACTTTCAATGCATAATACTTAACTGTAGTACAAACAGTTATTGTTTAATAATTCATCAAAGTTTTATATATTTACACATCATGCTTTGATCCATTTTTACCCATTCTCACCCCTATCGCCGGTATTTTTTCAAGAGTTGAAAAAACACGTTTTTCAGAAAAAAAAATTTAATTCTTTAATGATTTTTTTTCAATTATTCAATATTTTTTAAGACAAATTTTAACAATTTCATACATTTCATTATTTGAAGTTTTTGGGTTAAATTATTTTTGTAAAAAATTAGAAGAACACAGATCCTTTTCATAGGCAACATATTTGTTTATTTGGTCAACAGGTAACATTGTACCCCAATGACAAGTAACATAATATAAATTAACACAGAACACTTCTAAAGTTACACTTATTTGTTTCACGCGTCATATTAAAATTAAAAACGTGGTAACACCTATTGAAGAGACGAGACATACTCCGCATTGGTTCATGCAAACCATAATTCGTTCTAGCAGAAGGGGTACTAAGGAACGAGTGTGTACGAAGGCTGCGACGACGTATATTAATGTCTAAAAAGCCGAGCAAAGTAGAACCATCAGTGTTGCCCTGCAGCAGGTCTGCAATGAAGCAAGCCTTTGCTACGTTGCGTCTCTCATCCAACAACTCCAGTTTAATAAGTAAACAACGGCTCTTGTAACTAGGCAGGTTAAATGGATCCGTCCACCTAAGATGACGTAGAGCAAAGCGGACGAATTTTCTCTGTACTGCCTCAATCCGTTGGTTTTCATTTTGGTAGTAAGGAGACCATATGACCGATGAATATTCCAGGATGGGGCGCACAATAGAACAGTACAGAGCTTTCAGGCAGTAGATATCCCTAAACTTTTTGGCAAAACGAAAGAGAAAACCCAGCTGCGAAGAGGCTTTAGATACGATGTGATCCTTGAAGGTAACTTTCGTATCAATCAGGATGCCCAAGTCCTTGATAGTCGATTCTCGCTGTAATAGAGCGTTTACGTCCAAACGAAATTACCGCGCATTTGAACACGTTTAGTGACATTCTATTACTATGACACCATTTAGCGAATGTTTCTAACTGTTGTTGTAGAAAAACCGCGTCTTGTGGCTGCTCAATCTTATAGAACAGCTTCAGGTCATCTGCATACGAGAGTTTGAGGCAGTTTAGTACGAAGTTGACATCATTCATGTATAGTAGGAATAGAAACGGTCCGAGGTGACTTCCTTGGGGAACACCAGAGCAAGCTGGAAAGGGTTTCGAAACATGGTCTCCAATCTTGACATACATGTTACGACCACATAGGCCAGAGTTCCAGCCAGAGTAACAGATCGCCATCCATGCCTAGTTTGTCAAGTTTAGCTATTGCGATTTGATGGTTCATTTTATCGAATGCTGCAGATAAATCCGTGTATATAGCATCCACTTGCTGACGATTTTCTATTTGACGAACTACATAGGAAGTGAAGCAAGTTAGGTTAGTCGTCGTTGAACGTTTTGGCATGAATCCGTGTTGGTCCTCCGATATATAATGCGCGTATCTGTGCACTAACTCGTTAAGAATGATTAATTCAAATAGCTTGGACGTGGCACTTAACGCAGCTATACCGCGGTAATTCGAAACGACCCTTTTGCACCCTTTCTTGAACACAGGGAAAACAAACGACTGTTTCCAACAGTTCGGAAATACGCCAGAGTTCAGTGAAAGATTAAACACTGTTGCGAGTGGTTTAGCCAGCGAATGCATGCAACGTTTGAGCACAAGTGATGGAATGCCGTCAGGGCCACATCCCGTGGAGGACTTCAATTTCTTTCCTGCTGTGCTAACCATATCATCGGTAATTAAAAACTGTAGCAAAGAAGTAGAAAACCGAGGAACGTTTAGAGTGGCAGCTGCTACATCCGCCGGATCGAGTTGTTCGTCAGTAAAGACGTTGCTGAATTGAGAGCGAAACATATCGGCAATGTCAGAAATCGTATCAGCCTCAATCAAACCATTGGACATCGTTGAAGGTAGTCCAGTTTCCTTTCGTTGTTCATTTACGTAGCGCCAGAAAGTTTTGGGGTTATTCTTGATGCGTCTTTGCAAATTGTCCTGATAAGCGTTGTACAGACGATTGTTAAGCTGTTTGTATTCGTTATTTAACTACAAGTATCTATTCCTCGTAGAATCCGTACGGTATTTGGTGAACCGTTTGAGTGCAGCTCGTTTCATCTTCTTAAGAAATTTGAGATCGGCATTTGTCCAAGCTGGTTTCAACCGCTCGCGTTTGGACTTCAAAGGGACAAATTGGTCGATAGCATAAAGCAGGATACCAGAAATAGTAGAAGCAGCGAGGTTAGCGTCGTAATCTTGGAAAACTTCGTTCCACTGCACACGTAAAAAGAAATCGTTCATGCCATCGAAATCGGCCTTTCTGAAATCGTAAAAAACGCTCTCAGTAGTGTCGCAAAAGCGTTGTTGTGGACATATTTTCAATTCCGTTAGTATGGGAGGATGATGTCTACAGATTTTAATGAGCGGTGATGGAGCTTGCATAACCCTAACGTCCTGGCACAGCTCTTGACTAACGAAACACAAATCGAGCAAACGATTGTTTTCGTTTCCGATTCCACTCATCTGTTTGAGTCCAGCAGTGCAGTATGCATCAAGCAATTTTCGCGATGTTAATCCAACCGAGGATCGAGAGTTGATCGGATAGAGCGATCAAACCGAATTGTGCTGCCACGATATCGTACCCATGTTATAGTCGCCAATAATTATAATGTTATCTCTAGGTCCCATCTGCGAAATCACCCAGTAGAGCGAGTCAAGATGATTCTCAATCAGATCCGCGTCATTCACTCGATCGCGAGGAATATATACTACACATAGGTAGAGAATAGCGTCAGTCGTGAGAATCGTGATCCATAATTGCTCCACCTTCGACGAGCTTACAGAAGGAATCAGCTGTCGGGATTTGAAACTCGAGCGAACGGCGATCAATACACCACCTCCAGTGCTTTTGGTGCTGTTTGAAGTCGACCGGTCTTGTCGATACACTGAGTATTTGTTGTTAAATAGCTGCATCGTCAACGTGTTGTCTTTCAGCCATGTTTCGGAAAGAGCGTAAATATCATAGCACCCGTCACAGAAAGCTGACTGCACGCTTTAAAAAAATGGTCTAGATTTCATTTCGAGTTTAGAGTATCATACTGCCTACACAACGTAATTCGCTCTTGAGAAAGGGGATAGACGGTTCTATAGCTCTGAGTGTGTATAACCCAATACAATATAATGAGCAATAGCGTAGTCCTTTGTGCTTGATAAGGATAAATGTAAGGATAAAGATAATACGGAAAACAAACGATAAATTGTAAAATATTAGCGATAGCTTCTGGAATTTGAAGTGTGCTACCGATTCAACGTATTGCAATAACACAATGAAATCTTCCACCCAGAACGAATTGAAAAACACAGCAAGAGAACATATTCCAACAAATCCACAGAGTCCTTTATCGTACAAATCGAACTGTACAATAGATGTCAGTCAGGCGATGACGTGATCCACTTTCAAACAGCAAACGCGCAACTCTTTCATGTATTGGAATGCGCCGCACAGTTGAGAACAAGGTTCTGCAACGTGCATCTTTCTACAAACACCAGCCGTTGTGTGGAAGGCACTAACGAGAAGCTGATAAGAAAATCAACATGATGACGAATCGCAATAAAAATAGTTTTGTAAATAAAAAAAAATAGTTCCTGGAATCGTACCGTCAAAAAATCGATGTTATCGAGAGATTGGCGGCTATTTACCGGTGATGTTATTTAATAGCTATGCGTCGAAGAAAATATTTTCTGGCACGTGATCTTTCTTACACAGCGACGACGTCGATAACGATGAGAGTTTATTTACACACGCGTTGAACTAATTCATGACACGACACAACATTGAGGTAGCAGTCACACAAACGCACAACGAAAAAAAAAAACAAAATAAATTGATATAACGCAGAGTACATTTTCGCGGCGGCTCGTAGCGCTTTATGCTTCATCATTAATACCGCGACATTTGATCTGTAATTGGCACGCGCTTGTGGAATTCAAATAATCGTCCGTCCAACCGAACAATCAAACAATAATTATGTACATTGAAATCCATAAAAAGATTGCCATTGTGGCCGAGAGAATGTGAAAACAGCACACCTAAACCGTCGTTTCTGCGGTCTAAACAATCCACAACTGAATAAATGCGTGAAGTTTCTACAGACTATCATCTACTGGCGATCGGATCGGGGTGCACTTGAAAAGTGTTTAGAGCACAGTTGGATCGAATCGATGAGAAACGTGTCTCATTTAAAAAGCGATTAGTGAAAAGATGCTAGCCTTGCTTTGTCTAGTAATTTACCTAGTGTTTTTATAGAAATATCAGAAACTTTCGCTTGAATACCACTTTTCATGAAGAACTGATCAAATTACACTATTATTGTTAAAATTATCATTTCATGATAATGTGAAGATAACCTGTAATGTCGTACACATTATCCATGTGTTGTTTTTGTTAATATTGAACAGATTACATGACTACATGATTTTTTCTCTTTTTTCACTGATACTAAACCGCTCTGGAAAAGTTCATCTTCTCAACGACGGTCGTCGGTGTCACTAACAGTACTTACGAATGGTTGAGATTCCGTCCATTGACGAATAAATCCCCCAGACCATGCGACCACAGGAATCAAAAAGGTATCCAGATGAGAAGATTGACTTTGATGTAACGGGAGGATGCGTAAGAGTCAATTAAACCCCAAATAGACGGTGGTTCAAAGTGAACTCCCGTTTTCAAAGGGGGGTACTGACGGGGTTGGATATGAATAGGATTGATGGCGTGCCACTGTTGTCTTTTGTTGATTCTACACATGCAAGAAATTTTTTTTTTCTGAAACAAACTATTGAGCAATTGTAAAATGTCTTGAGTTATCTAAACGTTTCAAATTCATCGTTTTGAACGGTCCTGTTCGTGCTCCTTAAATTGTAACGAGCAAAGCGAGCAGCTAAAGTAGCAGAGAAACACAATTTGAAGATATTCATACCATTGCGAAAAAACATGAAAAGAAGCGACAGAATAGATATTGTCGCTGCTATAGCAATTTACCGGTTTATGTTTTGCTACCGTGTGTAACTGACATACAAAGCTGTTTGCTTGCAAATGCATTCTCAGAGTATGCACAACGTAAACTATGTAGTACAAAGCTTGTTTTGGCGCGCAGAAGCAAAGCAAAAGCAAAATTAACCAGTCTCCGCGAGTATAAACAAGTAAAAACATTCATTCTCGCTTCAAATCCGATGTGATAAGATGAAAAAATGCATGTCAGGCTGCTTCCATAAAAACCACGCATACCATCGACTCTTTTCAGGACAACCAAGACTTTTTGCTGAAGAGTTATTTTAAAAAAATCGATACATACTAATGTTTTATCCAGAATAATAAAAAGCGAATTGAAGCGAATAGTTCGACTGCCTAAATATGTGCAAACAGAATTCGCAAAGAGAACAATCCCAATGGCCGATTACCTAAATGTAATATTTCCAATTAGAGTGCAAAACGTGATCTGCAGAGAAATGTGGATGAATTAGCAGAGTTAACATGACCAACATTCTTTTACCATTATCTATATAAGTAAAAATGGTAGGCCAAATGTTTTGGTGAGCGGAAAATCCGATGAAGGGATGGTCGGATTTTAGCCGTCTTTATTTTGATGTATTCGTCTCTTCGTCTCGTAATTCAATATAGCGGAGAGAAAAATCGGAAAACTTTCAAGAAGTTCATTTGCCTCTAATTTATTTAATGTCAAACGTCTTCGACCTAATGGTTGTACAGACTGCTTATAGGGACTTAATTCTATTCTTATAGATTAACCTACTAATATTAAAATCGAACAGTTCAGATACCTCGTTAAAGACGCGGCAGCAAGCGTCTAATGGATTATTTTGCCCATATATGGTACGGTGATTAGGCATCGCCAGGACTCGATGGTGGCGTAGCTGTCGGGATGGTGCGTGTAGACTAACGTTTCGAAGTAGATAGCTGCAGTCAATTTTGTCTGTCAATACATCGAAAATAAAAATTCTCTGTAGCATCAATCGTCGGCTTTCCAGGGTTTGCATTCCAATAAGTGCACAGCGCTGTTCATAGCGTGGTAGGTTGGTTGGATCATTCCAGGGCAGGCCACGTAGAGCATACCTTACGAAGCGTTTCTGAACACGCTCGATGCGCTGGATATGTACAGCGTGATATGGGGCCCATACTTGTACTGCGTATTCCAAGACGCTGCGAACAAAAGCACAGTACAACGAGTTCAGAGCGTAGACGTCATCGAAATGAGCTGTGTTGCGTCTCAAAAATCCAACCATCGCATTTGCTCTTGAAATTGTGACCGAGACGTGCTCATGGAAACGCAGCTTGCTGTCAAGAAGAACTCACAGATCTTTGATTCTATTGACTCTCTGCAGTGGCGAGAGATTCAACATGTATCCGTGTACAATAGGGGAGCGAGAGCGCGTAAATGTGATGGCCTTGCATTTTTCAGCGTTTACATGCATTCCATTTTCCTGGCACCAAACCGTTAATCGCTCAATGTCAGCTTGCAGTATGCAGCAGTCTAAATTTGAATGTATTACTCGGTAAATTTTCAAATCATCCGCATATAAAATTTTCTCCGAACATAACCTTTCGCACAGATCGTTAACGAATAATACAAAAATCAGAGGACCAAGAATGCTTCCTTGTGGCACACCAGATGGAATCGTAAATTCGTTGGATCTAGTACCGTGGACCTTGACAAAAGCTTTGCGGGATGATAAGTATGTGGTTAGCAGGTTTATGATCCAGGATGGTAAACCAAGTCGATCCATTTTCAGAATAGCAAGGTCGTGGGGTACTTTGTCAAAAGCTTTGGAGAAATCGACGTAAACAGCATCAACTTGTTGCCGCTTCTCGATTTTGTTGATTAGCATGTGAGTGTATGCCATAAGGTTCGTGGTGGTTGCGCGTTTTTTAACGAAGCCGTGTTGGAACTCTGAAATCACAGGCTGTACAATCGGACATAGTGCACCTTGAACTAGACTCTCGAGCACTTTTGCTAGGCAGTTTAAAATCGATATCGGGCGATAGTTTTCGACATCGTGGAAGCTGCCTTTCTTGTGGACTGGAGTTATCGATGCAAGCTTCCAAGTCTCGGGAAAAATACCCTCGCGCAGAGATTAGTTGTAAACCATAGAAACTGGTCTGGCGAGCATCGCTGCACAGTTCTTGATGAAGACCGGGGGAATAAGATCCGGACCGGGTCCTTTTGTTGCATCTACTGAACTGAGTGCTTTATGCACCACATCTTCATCAAACACAAGTACTGGGAACCGGAGATTGTAAGATGGCAGACTGTCAATATACTGGCGGGTTGGTTGAGATGAATTGCTTTCATACATGTTTTGGAAAAATTCGGCAAAGAGATTGGCAGAAGAAAGTGGTGAGTCGGAGTTGCTGGATTGATAAACGATTTTGTCCGGTATCCGCGTCAAGTTCTTCCGGTTCCGTACGAAACTCCAGAAAGAAGTTGGATTTTGTTTGAATGTGCTTTGAAGAGCATTTATGTACTTGCGGAAGCTTTCAAGCTGCAAGTTCTTGTATTTTTCTTCGGCCTCGTGTAGTTCTCTTCTGCGTATTGGAGTTTTGTCGTGAAGAAATCGTTTTCTCGCTTTTCGCAGCCTATTGCGGAGATTTCGAAGCTGTGGAGTCCACCAGGGTTGATTAAAATTCCTAGAACGCTGGGCCTTCAACGGAACTGTTTCTCTAATAATTTCGTTCAATTGTTCATAGAATGTAGATACGGCATTGTCAACTGATGTATGGTCAAGTATGCGGTCCCAATCCAGAGAAGCAATTTTGTTATTTACAGTATGATAGTCACAGCGAGAAAAATCAAGCTCAGAGCGAGAAGAAGAGTCATCTTCCATTCGGGACAAAAGTTAACAATTAAAGCCAGCGGCTTATGGTGATCGTCCACTTTGAGGAGCATTCTTATAGTAATTTCATCCATACTTCAAATTTAACGATAAGTCCATTCGCCTTTACAACAATAGGGGTTTCAGTGAGTTTGTATTGAATTATAAACGCTTCAAACTTTATTCGCAAAATAACAGATCATTCGCCTCTAGCCTCGAAAAAGGCTGGTTAGGAACATTCTATTTTTTTTCTTCTTCTCCTCTCATATTATAGAGGGTTTTAAATTTGCAATTTGATCCGCCTCTAGCCTTGAAAAAGGCAATTTTTAGAAGATTACGATGGGATTGTATCCACAATCGTTAGTTAAGAAAGTGGACACGCAACACATTTCGCTACGAATACCTATAGGAACATGCTTGACCACCTCGGGGTACAAACAAAAGGCCCCCACACCAATTCTGTTTTCAAACTATTGCAAAAAAATTAAAGTTGTCTATATTGCAATAGATTGTTAGGGAGCGTTCCAATCGATTGGTGATAATACCTCGTAGATTCATCAAAAAATGAATGAGCGATAATTAGCGCATAAAATAGGACAATTTTTCGTGAGCTGACGGATTTCAAACTTTTCAATTTGTGCTAAAAAGACGCAATCCTACGTCAAAATTAATAAAAGAAACAGATCGGATCACAGTCACTTTTTTCTGGGTATGGAATTGCTGTTTTTATATTTATTTCAACAACAAAAATCAAAATTGGTGAGGCAGTTCAGAAGTTGCAGATTTTTGAATTGGTATATTAGGATTCATTCAAATCTTTAATCAAAAGGTTGTGGATCAAGAGGTGAGATGAAACGAATATCCGGTAAATATCCGATATCCGGCCGTCCCAGCTTCATACACCAGGCCAACTTCAGAGAACAGTCTTCACTGTAATAGGCAGAGATGCCAACCATCCTGATACTTCAGGATTTCCCAGACTTTTTAGATCGTATGCTGACATCCTGACAAACACTTGATTTTAGTGATCCTGATTTTTCCGGATTTTTTAGTTTTTTGTTTTATCACAATACAAAGGATCCTGGTTGGAAATGAGAACTGTTAGAATAGCCTACATAAAAAGCTCTCCGGTTCTCCCTTGTATAGTGATTGCTCTTTCTTTCGTTTATTATGTATTATTGCGTATTAATATTTATTTGAATGCTTAGGACACGTAGTGCGTTTATTTCACCTGAAAATCCATTATGTTTTCTCGCTTCACAATGACAGAAAATGAAAACGTCAACGCCAATTGAATGAATGAACATTATTGAGGGTAATTTTGCGAGAACAAGTGGAAGTTTGCTCAAGTAAGGTTCAGATCTCTACAAAATTAATTCAAGGGCAAGAACTTCGATTTTATGGACAGCATAAAATTAAGGCATAGTTTTGGGGCTGTATGAAACATGGCGTAAGGTTGTGGAACAAAACTGTGCACATAAAATTGAATAAATGTATGTCTGCCTATAAAAATTATGCCTTTGTTCTCCTAAAAATCAGCACGAACTTTCCGGGCATCCCAAAATGAGTTATCCTGATTTATCCTGATTCTTATTTTCATTTTCCCTTATTTTTGAAAATTATAGTAGCCATACCGGGTAATATGTACTACTGCAAGGAGCTGAAAGATAAACTCTAGCAATCCTTGTCCTCGATTGACTGATTAGATTTTATAGACCACCAAATGTAAGGATCGTGGATGCGTTTTTTCATACTTCTCCGGAACTCCTCCGGTGTTTCGCTAGTCACTCTAACCCTTTAACTACGAGCGTCGTCTATGGGCGACATCCGCGCGATGACTTGTGTGTACGAGTGTTGTCTATAGACGACATCAGGGTGATTCTGTAACAACATTTTTATATCCCATCCATTCACCAAGTCAACAACAATTCTAACTTTGTTCTTTTGTGAATTTGGGGCAAAAGATATAAATAGAAAACATGATCAGAATCGGAAATGGAACAATTAGATATGTCTTTCTAATTGGTTGCGGCACATGCCTAAAATATACCTCTTTCGGTTTATTTCTATTTATCAATACTTTTTTTCTTCTAAGATACAAGGTCTCTTTCCTATGTGCGTTGATTGATTGATGAATTGATGCTGTGAATGATAAACACTAAATCGAAATTTGAAGTCCCATTCTTAGAGTTCCCACGAACTGTGATTAGCACGGGCGCTATTATCCACTCAAAGTACGTGCAGCGCGTGAAAAAGCGGAAAACCGATTGGAAGAACGAGAACGATTTGAACGTTGGATTTGTGTTGTTGAGCCAGCCAGCCTCACATACACCTCTGAGATCATTAAGCATCTCGGTATGTGTGTATAGACATCAATCGAAACGAGTAAACCAGTCTAGTGTATATGTGTTATAGACTGAGAGATGATAGGCAGAAATTCACTGAGCCAATTCGAGGCTCGTATGTGTACAAATAGCAGCAGCTGTTGTTACTCTGCCGCCGGTTCCATGTGTTGGCTTGAAACGTGATCAGCTGATTGCTTGCTTGCTGTAACAGGTCTACTACACATTTGCCTGTTTCTGGAAATGTAATGCTGTATGAGAGCACGTGAGTTTTTCCGTTTTATTTTTCGCTCTACTTATTCTACTTATCCGACCAGTAGTTGATATTTTACTCGATTGCATATGAATGAGAAAGTGTAATGTTTTACCATAATGTGTCATTTTAATTGGTTTGGAATCGAGGGAAAAACTGTGAAAAACATGAATCATACGTTTGTAGAGTTGAGTTCCATTCAATCGAAAGATAGTCATAAAATGTTCTTATGACATCTTCGGACAATAGTAGAATAAGAAAAAATATGACCTCATCGCTAACATTTTGACAACGCCAGCTACAACACTAACATTGAGCGGATAATAACGTTTTTGGGTGACGCAGAGAGGTGTATTCTGGAATTGACGTCATCGGCGCTAGGTAGATAGTCTCGCTCCGCCGGGTAATGATATGGGTTCTTTCTCATTTATTCGCTAGCTTCAATATAACCACCTATCGATGCACCTTTTCCTTCTCAATGATGCTTGAATGGATGAATTCTGAAATTCATTAATTTTAATGGCATTGCAAACCTTGACACTCTAATCATGCCCATAAAGTGTTGTGGCTGGTGTAGGCTGTAATACTCACTGACGAGACTCGTATGAATGCCAGAAAGTGCTAGATCGAACACTTGCAGTTGCTGCAATTGAAGTGCAGCACATTTTACGCCACATCCAATATTCAAATAAAAATGTCAAAATATAGATTTCAATATTCGATTCATTATTTTTAATCTTCAAGAGTTATCTGGTTTCCGACTAACTTTTTGATATTGAGAAGAACGAATCATTAGCGAAAAACGGAGGATTAGTTGGAAACTCAATTTCGCGTCTCTTCTTCAGCAATTCCAAATGAAATCGTCCTAAAAATGCAGATTTTAAAAACTTGTATTTTTGATTCCAATGAAAGTGTGTATTCCGTTTGGGTTGGAGGAAATATGAGTTTTTCACAGCAATTGGGAATTTTTTGACTCGAGCGTAACTTTAGAAAAGGGCGTATTGATTTTAGTAAGAGAAATCTTTGTTATTTTATATCTCAAAAACTATGAGTCGTACCGAAAAAGTGTCTTAGAAAGAGTTATAGAGTATTGATTTTTTTTTATCTCATTTATTTATTTATCAGGCTCAGTAGCATTTTATCTGTAACAGAGCAGGGTTTTTATCGTGTACATGTACATATGTTTATGTTTCTATAAATTGTAAATTACACAGTAGTAGTAGTAGCCATTTAGGCGATAGGTTTTCTTTTCCATTACATTATGTTAAGTTATACTGTAGTAGCCATTTGGGCGTAAGGATATTCTATCGGTTCTTCCATTGTTCAGCAGACCGGACAGCGGAGACAGTTAATATTGATCATTGTTGGGTTATTTATAGAACAGCAGCCCGATGTTTCTTGCAGAGCAGAGCAGTTGTATGGATGAATCGATCTTATTTCGACCGTGGATCGATCTCCATCGCTGATGATGGTTGCGTGGACGTAGTTATTCTATAATAACACAAAGATGGTCAATTGAGGGCCCTGAGTTTGAACTCACGATCGATCGCTTAGTAAGCGAACGCGTAACCAAGTGGCTACGAAGACCCCCTATAGAGTATTGATGGTTGAATATGAAAAAAAGTACACTGAGAAAAAAAAATTAGTACTCTTTTTTTATTTACAAAATAAAAATTCAATTTGCAATATCCAAAGTACATATTTTTTAATGTTTTTTAAATTTTTTCATGCAAAATAGAGGTCATGCAGAAAATTTAAAAAATGGGCCCAAGATGGTAAGACTATTTTTGACGAATTTTGTGGAACATCGATTTTTTAGGAATTTTCGAAACTTCGAATTTTTGTATGTTAACAATCATTTTTAGCCACAAATTATGAATCCTGATGTGATTTAAAACAAAAAAGGTTATGATCAATCTCCTTCTAAATGTAGTCATTCTCGAAATATTTAAAAAAATATTTCTAATTTATTGTCTTTTTTATAGTAAATAATCCCTTTTAATATGTTTGTCGTGTTATACCGTCATGTTCATGAAATTTTATGAATTTGCTTATAATTTCCAACAACTTTTCCAAATACATCATCATGGTTCATTTTTTGACTCAAGCGTAACTTTTGAAAGGGCGTATCGATTTGAGTAAGAGAAATCTTTGATAATTTATATCTCAAAAAATATGAGTCGTACCGAAATAGTGGGTTAGAAAGAGTAATAGAGTATTGTTGGCCTAATTTGAAAAAAAATATACACTGAGAAGAAAAATTAGTACTCTTTTTTTATTTACAAAATAAAAATAATTAGCGATATCAAAAAATATTTATTTTTTTATATTTTTTTCAATTTTCTCATATAAAATAGAAGTCATGTAGAAAATTTAAAAAATGGGCCCAAGATGGTAACACTATTTTTGATGAACTTTGTGGAACATCGAATTTTTAGGAATTTTCTAAACTTCTAGTTTTTGTATGTTAGCAGTCATTTTTAATCACAAATTATGAATCCTGATCTTATTTAAAACAAAAAAAGGTTATTATCAATCTCCTTCTAAATGTAGCCATTCTCGAGATATTGACAAAAAATATTTCTAATTTATTGTCTTTTGAATAGTAAATAAGCCCTTTAAATATGTTTGTCGTGTTATACCATCATGTTCATGAGATTTTATGAATTCACTTATAATTTCCAACAACTTTTCCAAATACATCGTTATGGTAAAGACATATGTTTAGGAATTACGTTACGAAACATTCGAAGACATGTGGGTTTATATAAAACGTAGCGAAACTAAAAAATCTTTTATATCTTAATACAAACTTCAATCAATCAAAAACATTGTTGGAAATTATAAGAAAATTCATAAAATTTCATGAACATAACGGTATAACACGACAAACATGGTAAAAGAGATTATTTACTATAAAAAAGATTATAAATTAGAAATATTTTTGTAAATATCTCTAGAATGGTTGCATTTAGAAGGAGATTGATAATAACCTCTTTTGTTTTAAATCACATCAGAATTCATAATTTGTGACTAAGAAAGATTGCTAACATACAAAAATTCGAAGTTTCGAAAATTCCTAAAAATTCGATGTTCCACAAATTTCGTCAAAAATAGTTTTACCATCTTGGGCCCATTTCTTCAATTTTCTACATGACTTCTATTTAATATGAAAAAATTGAAAAAAATATAAAAAATACATATTTTTTTGATATTGCAAATTAAAATTTTATTTTGTAAATAAAAAAAAGAGTATTAATTTTTCTTCTCAGTGTATATTTTTTTCAAATTAAGCCAACAATACTCTATAACTCTTTCTAACACACTATTTCGGTACGACTCATATTTTTTGAGATATAAATTATCAAGTATTTCTCTTATTCAAATCGATACGCCCTTTTCAAAAGTTACGCTTGAGTCAAAATATGAACCATGATGATGTATTTGGAAAAGTTGTTGGAAATTATAAGCAAATTCATAAAATTTCATGGACATGACGGTATAACACGACAAACATATTAAAAGGGATTATTTACTATAAAAAAGACAATAAATTAGAAATATTTCTTTTAAATATTTCGAGAATGGCTACATTTAGAAGGAGATTGATAATAACCTTTTTTGTTTCAAATCACATCAGAATTCATAATTTGTCGCTAAAAATGATTGTTAACATACAAAAATTCGAAGTTTCGAAAATTTCTAAAAATTCGAAGTTCCATAAATTTCGTCAAAAATAGTTTTACCATCTTGAGCCCATTTTTTAAATTTTCTACATGACTTCTATTTTATATGAAAAAATTGAAAAAAATATGAAAAATACATATTTTTTTGATATCGTAAATTAAAATTTTATTTTGTAAGTAAAAAAAAAGAGTATTAATTTTTCTTCTCAGTATATATTTTTTTCAAATTAAGCCAACAATACTCTATAACTCTTTCTAACACACTATTTCGGTACGACTCATATTTTTTGAAATATAAATTATCAAAGATTTCTCTCCGACAACACGGACTATGATGGTGCCATGGGACGTCATGGTCTCGGAGAAATAAGCGAAAGCGGTGACCTGTTTGCAGAATTTTGTGGCAACAACGACATTGTCATTAGGGGTTCGCTCTTTCCCCATCGACCAGTGCATAAAGTCACATGGGTCTCGCGTGATAGACATACCGAAAATCAAATCGACCACATTTACATCAGCCGAAACTGGAGACGGAGCCCTCTTGGCGCTCGGAATAAACATAACGCCGACATCGCGTCTGACCATCACCTTCTGGTTGGCGAGGTCCGTTTGCGCATTGCACGGATTCAACGACAGGAGAGAGGCTTGGACGGCGATTCAACATACGCCGTCTAGAAGATCCAGCTGTAAAGAGGTCGTTCGTTGGAAAGCTTGAGACTCGAGCAAAGAATATTATGGAAGGTCGCAACGTAGAAGAACAGTGAACTGCCATCAAGAACGCCATCATCGAGAGTAATGAAAATAACCTCGGCCAGCTGCGCACCCAGAGAAATGAGCGGATCACGGATGGAACCTGGCGGAAGATTGAGAAGTGTAAGGAAGCTAAAACCCCGATTGAACGGACGAAAACCAGAGAAGCCAAGAACGAAGCCCGTCAACGGTATGCGGTTCTGGAGAAGGAAGTTAAACACTCCTGTAGACGGGATAAGCGAACTGGCGATATGCGCCTCCTCTAAGATATCTCACGAAGCCTGAGCGGAACTAGGATGAATCCAAGAATGTCTGTGAAAGACACGGCCGGACAGTTACTCACCGACCCCCACTGATCAGCTGAAACGCTGGTTTGAGATGTTGTACGCCAGCAAGACGTGGTGTGTATCAGCGGAGAACACCCAGAAGCTGCAGGTCTTGGTCAACCGATGCATGCGGTACATGATTCGTGCCTGGTGGCCTCACTACTGGATCTCGAACGTCGAGCTCCATCGTCGGTGTCACCAGAAGCCGATAGAAATTGAGATTCGAAAACGCAAGTCGAAGTAGGTCGGTCACACACTACGAAGGAGCGGAAAAAGAACCTACAAACACGCGCTGGATTGGAATCCGGCAGGGCATCGCAGCAGAGGCAGACCCAGGGGATCGTGGCGGCGCAGCCTCAACAAGGAAATCAAGGAAGTCGACGCGATCCAGCACGTAGCGTAAACGGCACGTACCGACACGGGCAGACAAATACATGATGTATTTATATTATCAGGCATAGCAGCTTCTCTGTACGGACCTGCAGCGCAGACGGAGCGGAGAAATTTGTTTTGGTTTCATTTGCTTGATTAATTCTCGTGTAATGCAAAAGTTTGTGTTTCATTTGTATGGCAGCCCCCCCTAGAAGAGGGGGGAGGGGTATCTAATCACCATGAAAACATTTATTGCACTCTAATACCTCAATATGCCCAATTTGGTTTCATTTGCTTGAATAATTCTCGAATAATGAAGAAATTTATGTTTCATTTGTATAGCAGACACAACCCCCTTCCCCCACCCCTTAGAGAGGGTGGTGGTATCTCAAACTATCACGAAAACCTTCCTCGGCCCCAAAAACCCCTACATACCAATTTTCATGTTGATCGGTTCAGTAGTTTCCGAGTCCATAAGAATCAGACAGACAGACAGAAATCCATTTTTATATATTATATTTCAAAGCGGCATAAAGGCAAATATCATTAAGGTTTAAAAATGAAAATAACCGAAATTACCGGTTATTGATTGTGGAATTACCGATAGTTCGGTAATGGAAAATGACCCGGTATTACCGGTAAAACCGGTTAACAATCCCTAAATAGCACCATACATACAAATCAAATGTCAAAGTTTGTGGTATGGGTGCGTTCGTCGCAGTTCGACATCGGCTTAACCACCATTAACTACGCTTGATTACAGTGTTGACATTTGGTAGAAATATTCAGTCATGGAGGCAGCCTAATCTCTATCGAATTAGTAGGCCCGCAAGCAGTTTTTAATTTTGATATTTTGAATGAACATTTATTTAAAACATATAGTACTGAACATCATTCGGCCATTTTCATATAAATTGCCTGATGTTTCCACAAAACACATCATTATAATATTTTTTCAGACGCAATTTTCGTATAAGATTTTTTTGCAAAAAAATTTGGTTTTCATGTACTGTGAAGCTCCCTTATAGCAGCCAGTGCATAATTCCACCCACTTATCATGAAATACTGTTTTTCACACCTTTTTTCTTCTGATAAATTATTTTTGTGTATACACTGGAGTCACGTTTCACGAGGGGCATACGTACCGCGTAAACAAAAACCGCGTAAATTGCAAAATTCGCGTAAAAATGAACCACGTAAATTCGTAAAACCGCGTATAAAAAAACGCGTAAAAAGCGACTTCAGTGTATTTATGGAACACTGTACTATAGCGTAGCACATTATGTGTGAAAATCAGCTCGTTCCAATCCATCCAGAAACGGGATACCTGGTCGTAAATGGATCAATGGATTCATTAAACAGCATCCAGAAATATCAAGACAGGTGCCAATCGTATTGCCAAAGCATCGTTCGGCCGCTTCCGAGCAACGAATCAGGAGCTGGTTTCACGAAATTCGCGGAAGAAGCGCTGTCCATTGTTTTGAAGTTTCCGTAACTATATGTTTAGGAGCTACGTTGAAGAACATTATCACTACGTGTCAAAAAACCCACATGTCTTCAAATATTTTTCAATGTAACTCCTAAACATATTTTTTACCATAATAATGTATTTGGAAAAGTTGTTTAAAATTATAAGCAAATTCGTACAATTTTATGAACATGGTGGTATAACACGACAAACATTTTAAAAGAGCATATTCACTATAAAAAAGACAATAAATTAGAAATATGTTTTTAAATATGTCGAGAATGGCTGCATTTAGAAAGAGATTGATGAAGAGCTTTTTTATTTTAAATCACATCAGAATTCATAATTTGTGCCTAAAAATGATTGTTAACATACAAAAATCCGAAGATTCGAAAGTTCATAAAAATTTGATGTTCTACAAAGTTCGTCAAAAATAGTTTTACCATCTTGTACCCATTTTTTAATTCTCTACATGGCTTATATACTCATATGAAAAAAATTTAAAAAAATTAAAAATATGTATTTTAGATATTGCAAATTAAAGTTTCTTTGTAAATAAAAGAAAATACAAATTCTTTTTCTCAGTGTATATTGTTTCACGTTTGGACATCAATACTCTATAACCCTTTCTAATGGCGGGTTTACATTAGGGAGATCTATAGCTATAGATGGATTTATTCACGTGAAAATAGGTGTAAACGGGTGAGAATAAATATGATACACTTATTCGAGGTATATATAACTTGAATAAATTGAGCATATGTAAACGCTTGTGAATTTATCACTGGTGAGAAATCACTGAAGTTGGATGCAGTTCTACTTCAGGTGAATAAATTCACCGAAGATATGCATATATTCATTATAGAAGTTCACGCTAGTGTAAACGGTTGATGCGATTTCTATAAATCTCATCATATTTCTTCACATGAATATATCACTAGTCTAAACCCACCCTTACACATGAGTCAAAAAATTCCCAAATGCTGTGGAAAACTTATATTTTCTCCAACCCAAACGGAATACAAACCTTCGTTCGAATCAAAAATACATGTTTTTAAAATTTGCATTTTTAGTTCGATTGGGAATTGCACGTATGCGTGGCGATGACCACTCGGTCTCGAGCGTCTCGAGGACCACGGCCTTAGGCGTCGTGCAAAAATTGCGTAACGCGAGAAGGGTGGAGGGAGATCGAGCTTGCGTTACTTACTGTGTGTTAGAGATAGGAATTGCGTTACGTCTCTTATGAACGATTGAAATGAACAGGAAACTTATGATAGTACCAGGTCGAGTAGTTATAGTGTTAATAAGAGACGAATAATGTGAGTTATTTGCTGTAATTCATTGTTATTCAAGTAAACATGATGAAATAATGGAGTTGTTCTATTTCTGCCTCGTTCTGCTCTATCATAAATTGCAAAAAGCAACCAAATCTCAAAATGCGAATAAAATGAAGTCTAATTATTGGAATAGATCCATAAAGCATTAAAACCCGGCAAATCGAAAGCTTTGTTTTGATCATACATTTACTCTTCTATCGATGCATATGTGTACTTTTAACGCACATTGAGCGCATTGAATGCTGAAGGCAATGACACAGAACAGTAATGTGCCGGTATTGGTATAATGTGACAAAATACTCCTGTGCCGCAAACAATAGCGATCTGTTCATATCTCTTCTATTATCGAGCAATTGTTCATCGGCTTCACCTATTCCAAATAGTAACAGGATTTTTTTTCTCCTCTTTCTGTTTCCACTATTTCACGCTTTATTTCTTTTGCTTTTTGCATAAATATCAGACACTTGGCTATGATTTGTGCACAAAACTAAAACGGCAGCAATCGAATTAGCTTGAACCACACGCGATAATGACACTAGCTTCTGTTGTTTCAGACACAATAAAAACTGCTTCTTCACTTGCGCGTTGTTTGTCTATTGCGAATTTCCATCGGCACAGCTCAAATGCTGCAGCGAGGCATTCCTTCTTCTCTCCGTCAGCCAGTTGAGCACCGCACAAATTCTGTTTTCTTTCCTCTTACCGACTGCTGGTGTAAACAGACTGAAATTTACCGTATAGAAACTGAATACGTTTTGTAAAGGCAGCCGCGGAGAAAGCCAAGACAACAAAGCCGATTCGAGTTAGCAAATGGAAAACTCCGATGGCCACGCGTTGGTGAATGTGATAGGGTGAATCTCAAAACGTTTTGTGCGAGTATTGGCGCCTCTATTGTTTGAGTTGCCCAACCACTTGGAAAGAGGTCAAATTGTAGAGAAACATGTTTTGACAATATAAATGTCACTTAAAATAATTTTAAATCCAACCCACATATCAATGCATTTTCTGAAATCCCTTGCTGGTGAAAAGTTGATAAAATTATTGTGAATTGTATGATCCCAACAAAATAATTTATATCATCTTTTATTCGAGTTCACGGTAGAACCACCATAGCACACACCACACAGCTGTATCGCGAATAATTTGCATCAACACCCCTTCAGCTGCTGAAAACTGGGAGTGCAATCGGAATCACTAACAAGCTGCTTGGTTCGGTGTATATCCAAATAATTTCGCACACGATTGATTGTTACGCACTGCTGAAATACTTGTATTCGAAATTTTATTGAATATTGATAACACTATTTGACAGTCCGTCACTCTATATATTGTTAAAGTAATCTCCGATAAGCACACACTACCCGTAACGCATACAGATCAAAATATTTGTCGCCAAATTTTGTGTTCATCAGGGGGAGAATACTTCGTAACACACTTCGAGTTTTGATGCAATTCTCAGCCCTCCAGAGGTATTCGAGCAAGTAAACAAACGAGCATCAAATTAATGCATGACGCTTGCAAAACACAAAACACAAGGAAAAACGGTTCGCGTGCAAAATAAAAAATGGAATAGAAACGAAAAATAATGACAAAAATGAAACTCGCGAAAACAAACCGATAATGAGAAACCGATCCCTCAATGAGTAACTACGTACAGAAACTGAACAAAAAGCCGTGCGAGTATGATGAAAACACAGTAGAGTCAGCCTCGGCGAAGTGTAGGCACACACAGCGGGGAGAGAGAGTTTACAGCTGTGTATTGTGTGTAGAGTTTTTCGATTTCTCATGTTGGCAGCGCGTGTGGGGCGCGATAAAAACAACTTCGCAAAAGCGTCTCAAGTTTGTTGTGCTTTACAGCTGTTTGGCTCGAAGTAAGTGAGAATTGATGATGCGGCGTTTGCGCAGAGTAGAATTAGATAATAATGTAACAAAAATTTTCATATTATCAGAATTGCAGCATTTTTATCAGAACTTGTGAGCTCGTGAGCTCAGAATATATTTTCTTATGCCACATTAACATGTTTCCAGTAGGAACTACTGGAACTTCATTGACACGTCGCGGGTGGGACTAGGCCAGGCGCAAATTGAAAAGTGTATATCGCGTGTGAGTTGACGCTACAAAGCGATTTTGACAAAAGAACTACATCTATGATTAACACGTTGAGTGCCACGGTTTTATAGCGATTCGATGGACATTTTTAAACGTATTAGGATCATCGTTTCTTATCGTGGTGGAAGGTATTTCTATTCAAAAAGGAATGTTCATAAGCTTATATGCTTATATTATTAACCTTTTGACGTAGAACTACGTCTTTCAGGAAGAGTGCCAAATCAGAAAACAGCTCACATTTTGACGTAGGACTACATCTTTCATTTCTGTACCGGGGTGTAAGTTCAAAGTTTCGAAAGTGAGAGAGTGACGCTGGACTGCAAGGTTTTGAACGTTAATACCTCTTTACCGGCAGAATGGACTGGTACAATAATCACTTCATCCGAAAGATAAAATGTCAACGAGTTATATGATTGTCACTTATTGGACCAAAAAATCCTTTCAATAGCTTAAAAATTGCTCTGAAAGCAAGTTATTGAAGTCATAACAATCTAGCTCATTGATGATGATTGGTGATCGCAATGTGTTCCCGAACACGGACGCAAAATCTAGGCACCAGGAGAAACCGTCATAGCGAATACATGCAAGCTGTGATTTCTTTTTCTCGCTTGCATCAATGTTTGGGAAACCATAGCGGACACATGCAAGACGTGAGTACTTTTACTCCGAGATGGAAAATGAAAGGTGGGAAGATTTTTAAATCTGTGACGTCACAGATTTTGTTTATGTATGTTACTTTTCTTATAATAGTCCACTACATAGGAAAAGTGTTGTTATTAAAAGTAAAAATAAGCAGATGAAATGAACAAATTAGTATTTTTTTCTTAAATCAATGCTAGCGTTCAAAATCATAGGGGCCCAACTGAAATTTTAGCAGAAACTGAAATTTCAGTATTGTTGAGGTGTTCTAAACTTTATTTCAACCTTTTTTTACTTCTCGTTACATCGACCAAAAACGTAAATGAACAAAGTCAGAGTTACAAAATCGTTTTTTCCTTTGGCGGAAAACATTTTACAGCGCATGAGAAAAAAGTAGCAAGTTTTTGTCCGCGTAAAATGCACTTGAAAAATAAATTGAATAGACTCCATATGACCTAAATTGAGACGAAAAGTTTTCTGCTTCCGTCCTAGTTTTAGACGAATGAAGTGTTCAGCACCCTAATTGTGGAAAAAGGAATTACAATTGCTAACAAGAGATAAACTACCATGAAGATGCTCTAAAATCCAAACATAGTAAAAATTAGAATACTAATTCTGATATAAGAAGAAATAACAAAAATGAAACATTTTGGTTCGTGACATGTTCTGTTTATTTTTCAAATGATGAATGTAACGCGAAAAATATTTTTTGGAAATATGTAATTATTTTCTGTATATCCTCTTTCAACGTTATTCGTTGACACATTTAATTTTGTACCATTTGAGTAACTGACTGTTATGCCTGATATGTGAACTTCTTATCTTCCTGGCTACTAATACAATCAATGTTTAACACAAGCAAAACCCGTGAATCTTCCCACCTTCTATTTTTCATCTCGCTTTTACTCGCATCAGTTTCTGTTTTGCTTTCGCATGGAACAGTCATGAAAAATTGTTTGCGTGTGAATGCATCCGAGCGGAGAAATATTCGCACCCATTTCCGCATTCGACTTGATGTTCCCGTGATGCAATCAAATAGAATCAGTTTCTGTTATGCTTTCTCATTGAAACGCAGTCGACTTGGTGTTCCCGTGATGCAATCCTATAGCATCAGTTTCTGTTCTACTTTCGCATGGAACAGTCATGAAAAATTACCACATCACGGTAAAAATGAAATGAATTTAATGCAAGGGTATATAGACTTTATTTCGTTTTTACCATGAAAATTTTACAAGGCCACTCAAATTTCATCGGTTCGTTCCGGGACCACCAACAAGTTCGAAAGAGATGAATTTTATGTTAATAACAATTCCATACTTATACTCATCCACCCACACAAAAAGAAAAACCTTACAGCAATCTTTCAAAATATTTATTCATTCATTAATTAGAAATTTATTCAGATGCAATTTCAAATAAATGATTACCGAGACAACGGTAGTCCTACGTCTACCTTGCGGTTATATCACAGATATAACCCACTTCTTGTTTTTATGAAATAAAGTTAACGTTAATAACTATTTTCACTGTGCACGAATTCTCATGATTTGCATACCAATCGAATCGGAAATTCTCTAAGATTTGTTTGATATGCTATACATTACAACTCGCTAATCTCTAAACGGTTTAAATTCATGATAACTGGAAGAACTTCCTTTTTCCCAACTATGAAATAACATAAAAAACGTATTAATCGATTGAGGTCTCATTGGTGTCAAAATCAGAGCATACCATAATTGCAATATCGGGATAAGCATATTTTTTTCGTTTCATGCACTTGTAACGAGTTTTCCGGGTCTTTTTTCGAAGAGAGGAATGTTTAACGACCTTCTAGATAGTTACCAGATGATTAAGTTGCTGGAATACCAAGATTGCATATTTCTAATATTCGTTGTCTCTGTGTTGTTGGTAAACTAAGAATTAATGCCTGTTTTTAAATGGGGCATAAAAAGATGATGCAAAAGAATTTCTGGGAACTTCCTGTGACTTGTTTTATTGTCAAAATTGTTCATCCCATATATTATAAAAATATCCCCGAAACTGTATCTGTAAAAGACTGAAATCGGCCACCGGTTAGTTTCTCTAGCGCAGTTATAGTTTACAATTATTCCACAAGTGAAATTCTTTCACAATAGTGCCTTTTCATATGTTTCACCATTGTATTTAGCGTGTATACGGAAGTAAAACATTTGGATTTTACACGTATGATTCTAACGACGGTCTTATTCCAGTGACACAAAGGACTAAAATCAAATAAGAATAGTCCTGCAATAAATTTATTAATTTCATTGAACAATTTTCTAAATTAGGAAAAAAAGTTACTCCTACACCCAGAAAATGAGTTACTAAAAAAGCTATCAAATCTTTGGTAATGTAAACATTAGTAGAATGTACACATTTTCTGTAAATATTACCAACTGTATGTGAAGTGAATGTCAGATCCAATACACATCCTTACCAACGATTGGCACATTTTACTACGCGCTATCTGTAACTTTAACGATGGTCATTACTGACAACCGCGAAGAAAGAGTAAACATAACATTATTAACCTAATTGGCGAGTAGAGATAGGCAAATCAGCTCATGATGGTGAGCGGCTCAGAGCCGTTCAGCTCATACAAGTTAGCTGATCATTTGGACCAGCTCTTCAACTCAGTTGAATTTTGCGGTTGTTCACACAATTGTACCTGAAACGTTACTACCATGGGACATTGTAAAGCGTATATTTTCTTAATATACAGAAAGGATGAATACAAACGAATTGTATTTGTAATTATATATAAACTAAGATTGATACGAGTTCTAATAATAAAATATACAACAAAAACTGAATGCTAAAATCCAACTTTGGAAATGCTGAATTTAAACAACGGAAGAGCAAAATAGTAGGGTGAATATTCAAGATTTGTGGTTTCCCTCATTTCCCTCAAAGCATATGTTTCATATGAGTTTAATTTTGAAATACTTGAAATACTTGGTTTTTCTATTATCTGCGAAGATATAAAGGCTATCGGGTGTGCCAACACGGAAACGCGTAATATACATTTGAACAATCCGTATCCGAATATCAACAACACAATTTAAAAAATTGGTCTTAAGTAACGCCGATCGAATAAATCATTATCAGATACAATTTTAAGTTCATGATTCTTAAACACTTGCAAAAAATATGTTACTATCGCATAGAATAAATATTCAATACTAGAAAGTTAATTTACGTTCACAGCTTTATTTCAGAATTGTGCTTATTCCATCTAGAAATCTCACAGCAAATCTGAGGAGTTGACAATAGCAATAACAATCATTGAAGTGGATTGTTAATTGTGTCATAAAATGAGCTCAATCAGTGTCGAACTTTTCGAGTTTTTGAAGCGCACACAAACGAAAAAAAACAATTTTATATGCATAGATTATTTTTTATTAAAAAAAAGAAATCCAAAAAAAGAAAAGATAAAGTAGAAAGCATGCACTAATATCTATAGATCTGCACTTGACAAAAGATTGAGGAGTAAAGGGTCGAAAGTTTTAAATGATAACATAGAAAGTATAAATGATAACATGAAGATAAGAAATTCAACATTTTCAAGTTACAAATTTCTAGTTTGGGATATCTTACATGCATATTTTTAGTTTGATGTGTGTATTCGTTGTAGACAAAAGACATTGCAAGAAAAAAAAATAAAACGTTTTGGCTAGCTTTCAAAGTTTCCATAGAATTCAAAAACATATTCCACAAAAATGATCCAATCAACCTGATTATTTCGCTTCGATTTGATTCAAAAAAGGTTTTAGTAGAACCTTATTCTCTATCGAATGAAAAATTATCCTTTGATTTTGAATAGGGAATATTTCAAGGAATAATGACCGCACAGCAAAACAAAGGTCAGAACTGCTCACCGCGCATTGCAAACTTGAAAACATTTTATCCCAGGTCCAGTTGTTGTTTTGACGAAGTTGTTTTTTTTTATAACAGCGTTTTAAAAATCACTCGAAACTTTCGATGTCGCTTTTTACTCGTTTTCTTATCAAGTGTAGTTCTTTGCCTACTTCGGTCACCTTTGCCCACGATCGGTCACAGGAAATGTCGATTTATTCAAACATTCGATTTATTTTTAGTCGTCAGCGCAATACGAAACATTTTCCGCAACAGTTCGGGGAATTTTCAGAGGGTACTAAAAGCGTATTCATTATTTTTTAATTTTTCTATTTTTTCTAAAAAATCATAGTTCTGAAAGCTGCTAGCTGATTGAAACAAGTGTTTGAGTAATGAATCAACTTTCTACGGTAATTTAATAACTGACGCTTATGATCAAATCTCAACTACGAAATAATTATTGAGCTTTAATTGAGACCGACTTTTTTGCCTTGAACGGACTCCAAAACATACGCTGCTTAGCACAACGCAATTACTTTCATTTGAAAGATGAGGAAATTTTGCATCAAATTCTGTTGTGAAATATTAACAATGCGGTTTCAAGGAAAGAATTGTAGAGGGGTTGGAGAGCTTCAATTTGGTCAATAGAAACAGTCCAGTTCACCATGCATTTTTGGGAAAATAATAAAAACCCATAAAACACATCATTTTAAGATTCTTCTTTACTTATGAAAGGTATTTGGTTCCATTAATTCGAATGTTTTACAACTACATTCAATGCAAACATCGATTAAAAGAGCGTATAATAATTCTAAGTAGCGTACTTTCTAAATTAGAGTCAGTTCAGATTCCTAGAAACTGATGAAATTAAAATAATTTGGAAAAATGATGTTGCATATAGTTCTGTATGAAAAACTGTACAGACATTACTAACTGTTCTCGAGATATAGAAAATGTATAGAAAATTATATTCGACAAAAAACCACTTTACGCGTATCACAAAATCTCAACCATTATTGAATTGTTCAATTTTGACCCCGTTAAGTTCGATCATATGAATTTGTTTGGTCATTCACAGTTTACGTGAGATATTTTTAGAATTCAGATTTCACTGAAGAAGTTCAATGATATGATAGAAAAAATATATAGTCGTTTAACTGGGTAGCAAGATAGGGGGTCTCCGTAGCCACAATGGTTGCGCGTTCGCTTAGTAAGCGATCGATCGTGAGTTCAAAACTCAGGGCCCTCATTGACCATCTTTGTGTTGTTACAGAATAGCTACGTCCACGCAACAATCTTCACCATACAACTGCTCTGCTCTGCAAGACACATCGGGCTGCTGTTCTATAAATAACTCAACAATGATCAATCAACTGTCTCCGCTGTCCGGTCTAACTGGATAGGGGGAAGAACAGATAGAAAACTCTTACGCCTAAATGGCTGTTGTGTGAATGTACCATATGTAATGAATGGTATAGAAGGAATACTGGCGAATGGCAACTGTGTGTAATGTGCTAATTATAGATATGATAATCATGTGACATGTACACGATTAAAATTCGGCTCTGTTACAGCTAAAATGCTAATGAGCCTCAAATAAATAAATGGGATAAAAAAAAAACTGGGTAGCACTCTCAGACGGCTCAATCCGTTTATTGATGAATACGGAGAGTTTTGAAGTTCTTGAATATGTAACAGATTTGATTCAAGGGGGGACCCCTGTCTGGAAGGTCGTAAAATAATTAATTTTCCTGATTTTTTCGGATGTTAGGATGAGTGAAGTGTTCGAGTATTTTGATTATTGTTTTGCTGGTGGTATCGGTTCTGAAGCAATGGGATGTCGTAGAACAAATTTCAATAAATTGTTTGAAACTTTAGGACGATACCTAAAGCCTTACATAGGGGTTTTTGAAAAATCGAAAAATTGCCAAAATGGCGGCCATTTTTGTTAAAGATGACTTACTTTTTATGAAAAAAATAAAAAGGAGATATCAATAAACGGCTATATAACGCTATAGATAATCCATTTTTACATACTGACAAAAAAATTCAGCCAAATCGGTCGCCACCAGTTGAAAAAACATGGTTTCGAGAAAAACGCGTTTGAAAATTCGTACAGCAATACTATATCCCATGATGTTACTTAATACTTTTGGTTGTAACTTTCCAAAGAACATTTCTGAGGGCATAAGCTTCCCAAAAATGCAAAAAACAAAAGTTCGATATTTTCGATTTTCCAGATCGGGGTCCCCCCTTAATTTTGAATGTATAGGAGATGTTATTTAAAAAAATGTTACGTGGACTTAGAATATACCCCGTGAACATTTTCTCACCCCCTACCCTTCCTAAAGTTATCCACGTGGTATGTGGACAGCCCCCTATCAGATTAGCAAATGCGAAAAGTATTTATTTTTTTCGTTTTCGCACACTTTTCATCAAGTAATATCAATCAAACTCTAATCGATTACTCACAAGATATTAAATTTGCCTCTGCCGTCCCAATGTATAGTGAAAAACGTCGTAAAACTCGAGCTAGTGCTCTGAAAGTTATATTTTCATTTCTCAATTTTCCTCAATGGTTTTGTTTGTATTGGTGAAAGCATCGTTATTTTTCCGACACTGATGCCAGACAATATCATCAAAACAGCTATAAAAACCACTCAATAAAATGTTACTCCTGAGTCAAAGTGTTTCATGTCATGACAATCAATCAAATAAAATTGTGTTGATATCAATACAATTAATATTTTTGCGTTTAATGGGTATATAATGTAAGTTTTAGCAACTTTAACATTGGTTAAGAAAATTGTATTGCAGAGCTCGGAACATTTCTTTCAAACGGAACATGCTTTCAAAAATATTAAACGGAAAAGTATTATATTCAATCAAAATGCCTCGGCCAACGAAGAGAAGGGCTAAGGCTCTCCAACCAGGTATGGGCAAAATCGCATCCAAATTCGTTCAACAACACGCATTCACAGATAAAACTCACCCTTCTATTCTCGGTTTATGCCTCACTTTACTTGAGTCAGAAAACATTCATCTATCATCTTCGCAAAGTTATTCTTGAGCTAAACGGAAAAATATTGTCTCGATTCCACTCATCTATTCTCAGAGAATTTTGTATTCTCTCATTTGCCTCTCGGAATGACGTTAGATGGTGATAGAATAAAACTGGAAACTTTTGCTTGAGCTAGCGAGTGTCTCGGTAAAATCATTCGTTTTTCACTCAAATAGCAATCATTGAGCCTCGATCGCGGCAGTAAAATATAGGTAGATAATTGAAATCGAGTTTTTTCCTGTGCATTATTGCAAGGACATTTTTCTGTTTCTAGTGTGAAACGATCTAAGCCAACGCAAAAGACCATATAAACGCTATATATAAAGTTATTGGCGAGCGGGAAGGATTCATGTGCACTCGAATGCTGACAAGGAAAAGAGTACAAGGGAAAATAAAATCATACATACACTCAGATTGAGTCTATTTTGAATCACTCGTTATTTTGTTTCGTGTGATCCTTCCAAAGGAGTATTCATTGATTGAATGTTGTTTTCCACTCTTTGTTTTGTTATGTTCATTCTCAGTCCCGAATAAAGATGGTCGGAGAATGAAAAATGATTCATCGTGCAATCGAAAAGATCGAATCGTGATTGCTGCATTCTTTTCGCCATGATTACTTCAAGCAGATACAAGAGTGATTTATAATTAGGTGTGGAGAAATGAGCGAATGAACTTTTCCATACTTGTCTCCAACGTGAATATGTGAAAACAATAAGATCAACGAAGGAAAATATTAAGGAATTATCAACATCGAGTTACCATGCGGAAGAACTTGTTAATACCAAAAGAGCCCCAATTCGCATGTGTTATAAATTTGCTCATGTTACGCTCGCATATAATCAGAATTTTACTTACATATGCAAATACACCTTCTATATATATTTATATTTGCAATTGTTCATTGGAACACATCGTTCATACATTTTACTTTAGTATTGAATTCTTATTATTTCCAAATTTTATCTAAGACTCGTGTCAGTGAAGCACCACACAGTCTGATAAGTGAATTGATCTATTTACGTACAAAAATTAAAACAGACTCAAACTGACAGACTGAGAGAATTGCTCTTCTCTCGCAAACACTACTACGCTCTTCTCTCGCAAGCACTATTACCCCATTTTTACATGTGGTTTTACCCATACTACTACAATGGCTTCCTTCCACCTTCACCTTAAGTATGCCAAGTCAGAAAACATGTCGAGTTTTTATAAAACAACATTTTTACTGCGAACGAATTTTGATAATTTGTGAAACAATTAAATCGTAATTCCTCTGAGATTTATATAATGTACGGCACATTACGATTTATCGACCTCTGGATACAGGGCGGACTCGTTTATATACAATCTCCGATTTCATTTTTTCACTAATCAAATCCTGTATATAATTGAGTCATTGTTTGCCTCAAACTGGCTCTACATTGAAAAGTATGAAGAAAATTTAGTACATAAATAAATCGAAATATGAGAAAATTTAGTACATAAATAAATAAATAAATAAATAAATAAAGCTACAATCAATCGCTCTATAATTTGTTCCTTGATACCCAATTCCTATCTTCCTTAATTTCGCTACAATATCCTTATGAACAATTCCTGGTGAGATTTCAATCAAAATTTCCAAAAATCACGATTTTGACTCCACTATATTTATAATAGCCAATTCAAATTCACCTTAATGTTTGAATATTACATTTTTTCATGGAATAAGTCATATTTTTAATATAGAAAAACTATTTTTTTTCAAACTATATATCGAGCAAAAAATTCAATATAATCGAATCATATATAATCGAGTCTGTATATAATTGTTGACTGTTGACTGCTCACGATCACGTTTTTCGACTGCTTCCTCGGCCTTACTCGATGGATTCTGTTTCCATGGTCTAACGCAGATCAATCCAGTGCCGAACAGGAATGGCCGCTTGCTCGATCTAGTGCTGGCGAATGATGCTGCTTTATCGAGGTGCTCGATCACCGAGGCTGCCGATCCAGTTACTCCGCTCGACACCGATCATCCAGCACTAGAAGTTGACGTCAATCTACCGACGCCAACTGGATTTGAAGATGTACCAGATCTGACTTCCTTCAATTTCCAGAAAGCTGATTTCGCAGCATTACATCAAGCTATAGCTCAAGTCGACTGGGAATTTCTGGAGACCATCGAGGATGTGGATGCTGCCGTTGCCAGGTTTTCTGATGTCATGACCCGTATCATCGTTGATTGCGTTCCTGTGCGGAGGACTGCACGGAGACCAATCTGGGGCAATAGACGACTGGGAGAACTCAAAAGATTGCGATCCTCTGCTCTCCGGCGTTTCTGTAGGTTGCGCTGTCCGTTTGCTAAGCAAGAGCTGAACCGAACGAGCAACGAATACCGTTTGTACAATCGCTTCCTGTATAAACAGTATACGAGGCGTATGCAGAAAAATCTCCGTAGAAACCCGAAACTTTTCTGGTCCTTTGTCAACTCCAAGAGAATGGAAAAAGGCTTGCCCGTGAACATGTTTCTGGTGAACCACTCGGTTAACACTGCACTCGAGAAATGCAATCTTTTCGCTACTCACTTCAAGCGAGCATTCAATTACCGTTCGTCCTCCGAAATGCAAGTTGCTGCCGCCGTTAGAGACACTCAAACCAACGTATTGAATCTTGACATCTTCCGAGTCACCAGCGATGTTGTGGAGGCTGCGATCCGCAAATTGAAGTATTCTTTGACTCCCGGTCCGGACGGTATCCCTTCTTGTGTACTCAAAAAATGTGCGCCAAGTCTTGCCTACCCTTTATCGGTTCTAATCGACACCTCTCTACAGCAGAGTATGTTTCCTTCGCTATGGAAGCAGTCAGTGATGTTTCCAGTACACAAGAAAGGAGACAAACGTAACATAGAAAACTACCGAGGAATCACATCACTTTGCGCCTGTTCAAAAGTTTTCGAAATCATTGTCAATGATGCTGTGTTTTCCTGTTGCAAGAACTATCTGTCAATGGATCAGCACGGTTTTTTCCCAAAAAGGTCTGTCGCAACCAATTTGGTCGACTTTGTTTCCATTTGTCTGCGCAATATGGAGCAAGGTACACAGGTGGACGCAGTGTATACGGACCTCAAGGCTGCTTTCGATCGCGTCGATCACAAAATCCTTCTAGCAAGGCTGAACAAACTCGGGATTTCATCAAGACTAACGACATGGTTGAACTCGTATCTGAAAGATAGACAGATGTGTGTCAAAATCGGACCTGCACAATCTGCGACATTCTCTAATCCTTCGGGAGTGCCTCAAGGAAGCAACCTAGGTCCATTGTTGTTCTCACTATACATCAACGAAGTATCCTTGATACTTCCAACTGGGTGCCGCTTATTCTATGCTGATGATGTGAAAATTTATATGGCAATCAGGAACGCACTAGATTGCCATAGGCTTCAGGATCTGGTCAACCGCTTTGAAGAATGGTGCTTGAGGAATATGATGTCGCTCAGTATCTCGAAATGCAGCACTATTTCGTTTCACCGGAAGCTCAAGCCAATAGTGTTTAACTACTCCATTTCTGGTCAAGTTCTGTCGCGAGTGAGCCACATCCGTGACCTTGGAGTGACCCTTGATAATGCGCTCAGTTTCCGACTGCACTTCAACGAAATTATTGCTAAAGCCAACCGGCAGTTGGGATTCGTTCATAAAATTACAAGTGAATTTCGTGATCCACACTGTCTTCGATCTCTATACTGCTCGCTAGTTCGATCTACACTGGAGTTTAGTGCAGTTGTCTGGTGCCCGTTTCAAACTAACTGGATTTGTAGGATTGAGTCTATTCAGCGGAAATTTGTGCGACATGCTCTCCGGAATCTTCCGTGGCGGGATCCACTAAACTTGCCACCGTACGAGGCTCGTTGCCAACTCTTGGGACTGGAGACGCTGGAAAGGAGACGTTTCAACGCTCAGGCTATGTTTGTCGCCAAACTTTTGACCGGAGAAATCGACTGCCCTGCACTGTTGGAGCAAATTAATATGTATGCGCCTGAACGTATTCTTCGTACCAGAAACTTTTTGTATCTTGAGGGACGCAGTGTGAACTATGCGTTGCACAATCCTGTTCGTTTTATGTCAGTCCGTTTCAATGATGTGTTCGACTTATTTGACTTTAATATCTCTTCGGACACCTTTTACAGACGACTCACTCGTAGATGAAATCTTTGTATTGTTTTATTTTGTTGGACCATTGTATTTTGATTTAGTAGTGTCGTTTAGTTTTAAGAAAATCATTAAGACCAAGTGTGAGTCAGATGGTTTAAAGAAAAGAAATAAAGAAATAAAGAAATAATCGAGCCCGACCTGTAGTTGAAATTAGGTGGCAGCTTTTCTGGGCTCCTTGAGCCAAGCCGTCAATAAGGAGCATCAAATGTAGCGGTAAGGCACAATTTTCATATAATAAAGGGTAATGTATATCGATCATTTATATCGATCAAAACTTGATCAACTGAAAATGGATGCCTATCATTAAATCGTTCATTAACGTAGGATTGAGGCCGAAGTGGAATTGGATCGGAGTACGCGCGAAAATTTGATTGTACGATAACTGACTAAGAAAAAGCAAACAATTTTGTTCGTAGAAGTTGGCGAATTCGAACGAAGCAAGTGGAAAGCAATGTAACCAGACCAATATAATTCAATGGTGTTATTTACTTCTCAAGATTGTATGCGTTTCGCATAGCCACATTTTCGTAAGAAACTGCAATCAGTGTCACCGCGGCCTAAGGTAAGGTTTGTCCGATTTTGGGTGTTTTTACGTTTTTAACGATTTTTCTCAAATAGAAATTATGATCATGGTTTGTCCGAAAAATGATCATAGTTTGTCCGGTTTTAATGATCACCATTTTTAGACGAACATGTTCGAGTTCTCAAGTAGATGTTACATTTCTCTTTTTTCTAAGCTTACTGTCTTCATAATGATCCATTCATAATTTAGACTTTCTTCGGAATGTTCCCTTTTCTTGGGCATTCTAAAGGTCAACAGCACTCAACACAGAGAAACTTCATTTCTGCTACGCACTAAGTACAACATAAACCAACTGCAGCGCGCCAAGCGGTTGCTTTAGTAATCATGTGGACAAACCAACATCAGTGAATCGGACAAACCATGATCAGAGGTCATCGAGATGCATTCATTACATGATATATAAATCTGATACAAATGGTGCGCAAGCATTATGTTTACAATATTTGTAAGTGTTATTATCCAGAAAAATCAATCATCTGGTGATTGATTGAAAGTTAGCTCAAATGAGGGGTGTATTGACACCAATAGAAAGTGAATTTTTTAAGCGTTTAAAACATGTGAATCCGTAAAAATATCCTATAAAATCACCTTAAATAATCTATATGTTTTGAAACATTTGAATACCTGATCTGACACAAGTGCGCTGAACTAGAGTATTCAAAAAAGTGGACAAGCCAAGATATTTTTTTTGACTGTACAAACCAACATCATTTAACTTACTATCTTTCGTCGTTTATTTTATAGATGTTTTAATCATTAAAGTTCATTCGCCTCTGAATGACGTGTTTCATTTCTATATTGGGGTGTAAGTTTAAAATTTCGGAAACGAGAGCATTACGTTTGGGGTGTAAGGTTTCAAGCGTCAATATCTCTATGCTGATTGAACGAAGTGGTGTGATAATCACTTCATTCGAAAAATAATATGTGTACGAATGAGGCTTGCTACTTGTTTCAGTTGCTCACAAAAATCTATAGATGGGGTATCTGCTTGAAATTACCCTGCAGTCTTTATTGGTTAGCGGTTGATTCATGTAGAAGATTGGAAGCAAAAGCACTATAAAGATTGTGGTCGCCCTGCGCATCTTCAATTTATATTTTGCTACCGCGTGTGCAAAGTTTTCCGCTTCAAAATGCAAGCATAATGCGAAACTTGCTCTGACGTGCAGAAGAAAAATAGAAAAGAAATATTTACTAGGCACATATTAAAGTAATTTTGTTTCCAATTTGATTTTAGTCCTGCTTCAGTTAGCGAGCAGCAAACTGCCACGCACGGAAGTTTGAGAGCGAAAGAATATTTTGTTTTCTCACATCTGATGGATGTTCGATGAAAAGTCGGTTTTCATACCATTATGTAGAAAGTGTTTGTGTATGATTGAATCACACGTGAGCATTGGTCATTTTATTCGTTGGTGGTGATGGAACAAATATAGAATCGTATATGGCTGTGTCGAAAAAGCCCAATGTGGAAAACTAAAATAACTTATCGGTTCTCAGAAAGGCCATTTGGAAAGCCTCGTGAGAAATTTATTGAGGACTTTGTCCGAGCATTGTTTCTGGGTTACAAGGGGTGTCAAAGTGTGGAAATGGCTAAAAATGCTAAATGATCAGCTACTGGAAAAAAGCAACCGAGCAGCTTGTGCAAAAGATGATGGCACGAATCACGCCCGAAGTTCGAATTTTAATTCTTCATTTCGTTCTTCTGATAAAGTTTCAATCTAAATTTGATCAGATTTTGAAATATATCCGGTTGAAAGTGTTCCGATTGTAAATTGGACTTAGGCCGAGAAGATAGTAAACGCGGTGCGATGCGATGGGTTGCGAAGCGATTATTTGGAGCTAATCGCGTGCTATGACATACCGATAGCTTTAGATCGCGCGTTTTTAATGTTTCATTCCACTCCATTCTACATGTAAACAATTCAGCTAGATATGATAACATGTCTTCATTTTGTAAACAATTGAATTGTGAGATATTTAATTTAGTAATAAGTTGTATTTATGCGATATTTTTCTCAAAAATGCTTCAATCGAACATCTAAATTGAAAATACAGCAAATAAAACATTTTTCTCAGTGGCAGTTGGTTACTTTTTCTCGAGTGTCTTATATTATTTTTTTCTTTCATTCAATCAACGGCAATTTTCATATTCATGTGCTTTTTTTGGTGAACATGGTAAATGGAAAGGCCCTATCGTGTTTCATAGAACTCGTTGCAATGAACATAAAGAAAATCAACAGTGTTTTTTTCATAATATGTATTAGGGTAATTGAAATAAAGTCCAGAACAAAACGAAAATAATAATTTCATAATTAAATTTGTATTTTCTTTAGTTCGATTGTGAAGATATTTACGAAAATCATCTAGCAACCATCACTCGCGTTTTTTCGCGGCAAAACACTCCACAAACAGTTTCGCCGCATTGAAATCCGCATCGCATCGCGTTCACTGTATGCTTGGCCTTAATCGGTGATACATGGCGCGTAGATTTCTCTCTAATGAAATTTATATGTAAGACCCGTTACGAATCGCTGTAATCTCCGGCAGCATGGAGATATAATCCAATCCCATTTAACTTCATAGTATATGAAAAACATTTTTAGGATTCACATCACCTATTGCCTCCTCTAAGAAATCAACGACACACATATATACATATGTTCAATTCACACATTAAGAAACAGTCAACACTGAACCTTTGTCTTGTTCTCAACTAGAATAAACTCAGAAAATTTCGAGTGGTACCTGAACCGAAATACGAAATGTCTTCGACAATAATTCTCACTCTGGCTCACACGTATACTCGCGCACGGTGTCACAGACCGAAAATTGAACTTCTCTGTAATGTTGACATTGCGTATTTTTTAGGCTTTATTGGCATTTTTGAAGAAGAGGGTATGATTGAATGAAAAAAACTCCAAAAAAATATGTTTTCTTCGTCTTTATTATTTTTTAATAGTCATCTAATTCAACCTCCTTAAAATAGAGTAATTTTTGATACTCCAACACAAATAACGAAATTCGAATTTTTCACTGATATTAATTAAAAGTAAGCAACTGAATATAATTCATGGAAGTATAAAGAGCTATGAAATAACATGAAAACGTATTAATCGATTGTGGTTTCATTGGAGTAAGAATCAGAACATAGCATAACTGCATGCTCGAAACGAACATATTTTTTACATTTCATGCAGTTGTTGCGAGTATTTCGGCTCTTTTATCGAAGAGAAGAATGTATAACGACCTTCTAGATAATTACCAGATGATAAAGGTTCTAGAATATAAAGTTTGCATATTTCTAATATTCTTTGTCTCTGTTTTCTTGGTAAACTAAGTATTAATGCCTTTTTTAGATGGGGCATAAAAATATGATATCAAAGGATTTCTATGAACTTCCTTTTCTTTTTCTTGTTTTCTTGTCGATATTGTCCATTATAAAAAAATATCCTCGAAACTGTGACTGTTAAAAATTACCATAAGCCACCGATTAGTTTATAGTTTACTGTTTACAATTCTTCCACAAGTGAAATTCTTTCACGAGTGTGTATATGTATGACCATTATATTTAGCGAATAACTATACGAAAGTCAAACATTTATATTTTGCTTTTGAACGTATGAATCTAACGACGAATATATCTACGAATAGTTAATATATGGATCCGTTCAATCCAGTTACAAAAGGGACTGAAATCAAATAAGAATAGTCCGGTAATAATCTTATGCATTATATTCAATAAACATTCCATGCCACTAACATTAATTTATACATTTCATTCAACAATATTCTAGAATATGAAAAAAGTCACTTGTCCAAAAAAGTTACTCCTATACTCGCGTAGGTGTGTCAGACCGAAAATGTTAAAAAAGTGGCACACGTCCCCTTTGTACCAACACATGTGATACGCTAAACGATGACGAACGACGAATAACGAAGCTAGAGAAAATCGCAAAGTCGTAGTGTTGATATTTTCTGAGAAATGAACGAATTATTGATTTCTCGGTCTAACAGACCAATGCGCGAGTATGGGAGTTTCAAAGGCTACGATATTGTCCAGATAGTTTGGGAATATATTTTAAAATTGACCAAGCACATGAGTCATAGAATAACCTGTTCACAGCAAATAGCTCCAACCCAACCCCGATAAAATCCGCACCACTTACCGTTTTCTCATCATCGAAGTCCCAGTCTGGCGACGCCTGACGATCGGTTACGGTGATTAACGGTGCCATGGTTGAGCTCGGAGAGTTTTGAGGCTCTTCCGGAATGACGGAGAAGCGACCTCGCTGTAAAAATGGCGATGCTGGTCCATAGGTTCCTGTACGGAAAGAAAAACAGTTGTCAATTACAGTCGAACAAAGTACTCACTCTCTGTCGCTCTTCTAATACCTGTTTGTGGTATTAGCCGAAATCTGCCCACGGTAGTTTCAGGAGGCCCCGCTGGCGGAGCAGACACGCGGAAGCGTCCGCGACGTGTGGCCGAGCCATCGTCCAGTCCGTTTGATGGTTCGTCTTCCATTACATCTTGAATGAAACAAAGAACCCAGGGTTCATTTACTATTGAGACTTAGAGGCAGTATTCTAGTCTAGAAATTAAAAAAAACCAAATTTTTTCCATCATATTTTTGTAGTTTAGGTATTCAAGAATATACCCTAGAAAGGACTTATCGAAAATCCTATTATTTACCGAGTTAGAACCATTTTAGTGATGCTGTAACAAACCTGATATGGCCATAACAATGAATTTCAAACGCGTTTTTCACGAAACTAGTTTTTTCAAAACAAGTAACACTGAAAGACACATAAAAAACTGGACAAAACTGGATAATATTAAAAAAAATGCAAGTTTTTGGAATTCAACTGCGGAATGATAATCCACGAGTAGTAACATCAGGTAGAGCTGCTGTCAGAAAAAGTGCATAAGCACAGTCACCTTTCGGAAAAATCATTTCCCAGTGTTCCCGGACATTCAGACATTTGGAAAGAATGTAAGGAGTCGTTTTCACTGGTTAGAGATAGCGCGTCCCACATCGCCTTATGGGCACATACAGCACAACATTTTGAATCTTGTTCTTCATTGAAAACAGAAAAAAAATATTTCAAAAATTAATATTCATTTTTCTCAAAAACGTATTGTTTTAAAATCCTTAAAAATCAGAAAGTGGGTTATATCTGTGGTATAACCGCAAGGTTGGCGTAAGACTATCGTTGATTTAGTGATCATTTGTTCGAAGTTGAATCTGAAGCCATTCTGAATGAATGAATATTTGGGGGACTTCGGAAACGAGAGCGTTACGTTGGAGGCACAAGGTTTTATGCGTCCAATATTGGATACCAAAATATTCTACTGATTGGGAAAAATAATCTTCAGAGGCTTTCCTGTTGATTGAACTTGATTGAAAAATCACAAAACGAAATGCATTTGATCGCAGCATTATATGAATAGAAAACATTAAAATAAACTTTTTCGCTTGAGTTTAATTTTCAATTCCAAGAGGGACTGGCAGATTATCTTTCAGCAACGATGACAACTTTCCGGATTCTTATCGATGCTCAATAACCACCAAACGAAAAGAGTTGCGCGCGTGTATGTTTGTGTGGCGGTTGTCCAATAGGTGCCCTCACGAAAAATGAATGCGTTTCACCACCAGAATATCGCTTAAGTATGTTTTTTGTCCGTGATTGAATCGAGAGAAGGTGTGGTTTACGATGGCAATTTGGAAGGCAAACTAGAGGCGAATGAACTCTCTGAGTTTGAAACTTTCAGCGACTGAGCAATAATCGATTGAAAATTATATGATTTTCGCGATGCGAGACATTTTCCGTTGCGCGCGCATCCTATATTGGATGCGAAAATATTCTACTGATGGGGAAGAATAATCTTCAGAAGCTTTCCCGATAATTGCACTTGATTGAAAAATCACCAAATCACATGTATTTGGTCGCTGTATTATATGAATAGAAAACATTAAAATACACTCTTTCGCTTGAATGTAATTTCCAATTCCAAGGGGAACTGACAGATTATTTTCAGCATCGATAACAGCAACAGTAACATCTTTCCGAATTCTTCTCGATGCTGGATAACAACCAAACGAAGAGTGTTTCGCGCGAGTATGTGTGTCTGCAGGCTGTTCCGATGCCTCAAGCAGAACCGTTTTTCGATGCTGATACTTTCTTGGTCGCCTTTTCAGTGGCATCACTCTCCTCCTGATGGATTCCTTTCTGGGCTAAAGTGCACAAACAGGCTCTTGATGACACCGTTCATCAGCGCTTTCATGATTAACGAAGTTAGCTCCACCACAACAGCGACAACATGCTCCAATCGCTGTTATTATAGCTGAGTGGATTTCCGAGCGGCGCACAGTGGTTCTTGAGAAAATTTAGGCGGCCAAAAACCCAAAAAAATTAAGTAAGGAGGCCAAAACCCAAAAAGTAAGTTAAGATTAAAAACACCAAAATCCCACAGTCCCTTATTTTAGGATGTTCAAGGCATCTAGTATCACGTATTTCACCCCATTCCGCGCTCGCATCATTGCTCTGGCAACGCGATAAGATACCAGTTTCGCATACTCGCCGGTGCCATTATTTCGCGAGTTTTTTTCTAACATGTGTTTTGGTGAAATTTTTAAACGATTTTTAGCTATTATGTTTCTTGAAACATTTTTAACGTAGAATTTGAATTTGTTGTCAGTTTCAAAATTCGGTTGGTTGTAGTATGTGTTAACTCCACACAAAGTAAGTACTATTTTGGAAGTTTAATTTTGCTTCGGATGGACTTATAAAACTTGCCCCGCATTTCCCCACAAAACTTTCTAATGAAAGTGTTCCTCAAAGTGTCTTTTATCAATCAGTACTTGAGTTTTTCACCTGAAAGCCCCTCTTTTAAATTTTTCCCAATATTAACCCGAAATCAGCCATTCCATGGCAAACGAATATAGTGGTTCTCAGCCATGCTGCCATACAAATGAAACACAAATTCTGCATTACTCCAGAATTAATCAAGAAAATGAAACCAAATATTGCATGTGGAGGTTTTAAGGTGCAATAAATGTGTTTTTACGGTGGTTAGACTCTCCACCCCCCTCTCTAAGGGGCGGCTGCCATACAAATGAAATTCAAATTTCTGCATTACTCGAAAATTAATCAAGCAAATGAAACCAAATGTTGCATGTGGAGGTTTTAGGGTGCAATAAATGTTTCTATGGTGGTTAATGGATAATGAAAAATATATATCAGTGTGTTGAAAATTTAAAAAAAGTTGTATTTGGCCGAGTTTTTCAACCATCCACAACCATTAATGAAATGTACTGATGCGGTGACGGCAGGTGCATAGGTAGAATTCATTTATTTATCTATAATGCATTTGAAAATTTTATATATAATATATATATTTATATATATATATATATATATATATATATATATATATATATATTTATATATATATATATATATATATATATATATATATATATATATATATATATATATATATATATATATATATATAAAAGGATTATATATATAAATTAGGATTATATATATAAAAGGATTTCTGTATGTCTGATTCTTATGAACTCAGAAACCACTGAACCTATCGACATAAAAATTGGTATGTAGGGGTTTTTGGGATCGGGGAAGGTTCTTATGATAGTTCGAGACCCCTCCCCTCTTTCTAAGGGAGGGCTGCCATACAAATAAATTTCTGAATTACTCGAGAATTCATCAAACAAACGAAACCAAATTTGGCATGTGGAGGTTTTGGAATGCAATAACACAAATGAAATTTGGATTGCGATTCACAGAATTATCCTACAGATTTCTCATCCGTTGCAAGATCATGAATCCATTGGTGATCGATAACTTCGAAAATCTACTCCAACCGACTCCTCAGTCATGTTTTATGTCTTTCTACCATGAGTACCTTACCCACGACGTGCACCCATCACCAGGTATCTCCAACCAAGTTTGCTTCCCATACTTTTGCAATTTTTCTGTCATTTTTTATCTGTCCATGCGACAAAAAATCCATGGAATCCTAGATCACCTACGCTCCGATTCTATTCCGCCGATATTTTCGGCAGAATACGGGAAAGTTAGATCTGATAAAATGTTCTTTACTGACGGTTCATACATAAACGGGTCCACTGGCTTCGGCATCTTCAATGAAAATTCCAGTGCCTCTTTCAAACTCAAAGATCCTTGTTCCGTGTATGTCGCTGAACTGGGTGCGATATACTGCGCACTAGTGATCATTGAAACATCCAATCGACCATTATTTTATTTTTTCAGACAGTCTCAGCTCTATAGAGGCAATCAATGAAAGTTGATGAACGCTCGTCTTATTTCCTAACAAGAATAAGACATCTATTGAGTGTCTTATTTCAAGATTACCTTAGCATGGGTTCCCTCTCATTGCTCGATTCCGGGGAATGAAAAAGTGGATTCGCTAGCTAAGGTGGGCGCTTCAGAAGGTACACTTTTTGAAAGGCAAATTGCTTATAATGAATTTTTCCACATTCCTCGTCAGCACACGCTCGTAAGTTGGCAGCGCATGTGGAGTGAAGATGAGTTCGGTCGTTGGTTACACACGATTATCCCTAAGGTCTCGACGAGTGCATGGTTCAAGGGATTGAATGTAGGTCGTGATTTCATTCGCGTCATATCTCGGCTTATGTCCAATCACTACAACCTAAACGCGCATCTTTATCGCATTGGGCTCGCAGCATGCAATCTAAATATGTGATTGTGGCGACGACATCGAGCATGTTGTCTGGTCGTGTATCCGGTTCCATGCTGCCCGCTCTCAGGTCTCCAGAACATTGAGAGCACAAGGCAGACAATCGGATATCCCCGTCCGGGATATCTTAGGTAGCCGTCATCCTGATCTTCTGCTCCATCTATACCTGTTCCTCAGAAACGCCGATGTCAACGTTTAATAATGTTTCCTCCTATCCGATCTATAAACTATTACTTAGTCGCGGCAATACATACACAAACTCTTTACAGATACACGGGCCGAAGGTTGTGCAGTCCAATGATGATTCAACAAGAGCCAAATGTTGTATCGCTCATGACAACTCTACACGAGCTGATGATTGCGCCGGCTAGTGATCATTCTATCCTGGATTCCTCGAGTCGAGAAAGACGCACCACGCTAGATATGGGGTGCAGACTAGTATATCTAGTATATATGTGCAGGAAGTATCCCATGTCGGGCACACGTACAGAGCACTGAAGACTGCAACATCCCAATTATGAGAACACTTGTAATACTAATCTCGAGCCAACCGCGAGTAATCGGTTACATATTACTAACATAGTTGTAAGCAAACATTGTCAAAATATTGAACTCCCGGCCCCGTTAGGCTGACGCCATATGAGCCTTAATAAAAATATATATTTTGGATAAAAAAAAAGGTAGATTCAACGAGGTCGGTTAGAAGATGAATCTATGACCAGCTCTGCGAGTGGACCCATGAACTTGCTCATAGTAAGAAAATGTGAATGTTTAAAGGTATTGATAATAAAAACAAATTTTGGGCGAGACGAAGTTTGCCGGGTCAGCTAGTACATAAATAAATTTAAAAAAGCGGTTTGTATTTAGTTTTCGAGAAAATTGTCGGTCATAAAGCCATATTTTTGTGACCAAAACTGTGTGACTCATGTTCTTCGAATATAGTCTTTTTTTCATAAACATAGCCTTTACTATGTAAGAATAACGTTGCGAGCGGAAATTTATTTGGTCACATTAATTAACACCTGAAGTTTAGATACCTCATACATACTTTTTTCAATGCTCCTCCACTTTCACTGGTTTCTGCTTCCTTTACTTTCTTGACGTAATAAATTTGTTTCAATACCACGAAAACACAACACTAGAAAACTAAATTCTCTAATAGACTGATTGCCTAATATTCTAAAATAAAGCTTTATTTATCACACCTGGGATCACTTTCGACATGTGTACGATAAATTTCCCCCGCAGACAGCAACAATTTTCATTTTCTAAATTTATCTTCACTGCACTTACACTACACTTGAATTGTGGCCGGCAACTGCAGTGTTAGCAATCTAACAAAACAACGCTCTTACAAATTGATCTTTTTTTTCTTATTTCCAATTCATTTACATGTAACCAACCACTGGGACGATGAACCACAACACCCCGATTCAAGGTACGATCACCAACGAGATCATCGCATCATCGTGTTGATTCCGTCACTGCTCGAAAACCATCCTTCGCAGCGATCTCGCGGTTACACATGTTCTAGGATCAGGTCGAAATTCCACTCTGTAACGGCATCGGCACAAGACTATTTTCGTTGCCAAAAAACGAACTGCAACAGTTTGCGAATATTGCAACAACGTTGAGTATTATCTTCTCGTGAACGGTGAACGCACTTTTGTGTTGTTTATTTAACTTTTGTTTTTATTATCCCAAATGCGCTGCGGATGTGTTCGACGCTTTGAAGTGTGATGTGGTGTTATACTTGCTCTCCGAAGGGATTGTATCCGATCATCCGGCGCGCTGTAATTGGAGGAGAGAAACATACAAATTAGTTTGAATAGGTGAAGGTACACTACGCAGTTATGAGATGTAATTAACAATTCATCTAGTAGTTGACGCAGTGACTTTTTTTTAGTTTGGATAATTTGTACACTGCGTTTCATAACTACAAAACCACTCCATTTTTATGAATTTCTAGAGATATGTAAGAAGTCGGTTGAATTGAAGTATATAGTGAAGAATGCAATAACTAAGGGGCTGTCCACATACCACGTGGACAGAAAAAGCACGATTTTGGACTCCCCCCTCCCCCTCCGTGGACAAGCGTGGACATTTTCATACCCCTCTCCCAGTTGTCCACGTGGACATTTTTCCTTTTTTATTTGAGGAAATAGCTGAATTGCGAAAAAGTTAAATTTTAAGTCCATTTGAGTTTATGTTGTTTCAAATTTCACTAGCTGTACCATGCCACACTTTGCTGTGACACATTGAGGCTTTATTGCAAAACAAAACATATGTTTCATATGAGTTTAATTTTGAAATACTTGTAATACTTTGTTTTTCTATTATCTACGAAGATATAAAGTCTATCTGGTTTCTCAACACGGAAACGGGAGGCGATCTGGCGTAGTGGTAACATCCATATCTCTCACGCAGAGATCACGAGTTCAATTCTCACTCCCGACATTCTTCCAAAAATGGAACTAAAACCACCAGCCAAAGCCACCAATGGAACTAAACGAACCAGCCGAAATGTGTTGAATGTAAAATAATAAAATCATAACCATAATATTATACTGTTTATACTATACTTTTTATTAATTTATAGTACGGATGGTTTGTACTGTAGTTTTTTGCAAGACTACTAAAATATGACTTTGGCATGTGTTATTGTAATAGAGATAATAGAGAAGAAAAAAAAAAACAACACGGAAACGCGTAATATATAATTGAACAATCCGCATCCGAATATAAAACACATAATTCCAAAGATACATATTCAATATTAGAAAGTTAATTTACGTTCACAGCTTTATCTCAGAAGTGTGTTTCTTCTATCTGGAAATCTTAAAGCTTCCTGAGGTATTGGCAGTAGCAACAACAATCCTTGAAGTGGATTGTATATTGTATATAAGCCTCATCAGTGCCGAATTTTTCGAGTTTTTGAAGCGCACCAAAACGAACAGAATATTTTATATGCATAGACTTTTTTTATCAATTAAAAAGAATTTCAGGAAAAGAAAAGATGAAGTAGGAAGCATGTACTGATATTTATAGATCTTCACTTGACAAAGGATTGAGGAGTAACGGGTCGAAACTTTAAAGCTATTTCGGAACGCTTGTAGCTTCGATATAATTGATTATATGAAAATAAAAAAAATACAGCATTTTCTAGCTACAAATTTCTAGTTTAGGGATCTTCTTCTTGAATGGCGTTAACGTTCCCTGTGGAACTTTTGCCGTCTCAACATATGCATTAACTAGCGTCATTCATTAATACTTAGTTGAGATTTCTTAAGCCAAATAACACGCCTTGAATGTATTCCGAGGGGCAAGCTCTAGAATACGCGTGACCACAGTGCAAGTCGGAGGAAATTTCTTTGACGAAAAATCCTCCGGCCAGAACGGGAATCGAACCCGAACACCCGGCATGATAATGTGAGACGCTAACCACTCGGCCACGGGCGCACATAGTTTAGGGATATCGTACGTATATATTTTTAGTTTGATATGTATATGCGTTGTAGACAAGACATTGCAACAAAAATAAAATGTTTTTGGTTTGCTTTTGAAGTTTCTATTGATTTCTAAAATATATTCCCAATAACAATCTAATCAACCTGATTATTTCGCTTCCATTTGATCCATAGAAAGTTTCAGTAGGACTATTTACTACAAAGGTATTCTCTATGAAAAATTATGGTTTAATTTTGAATTAAGAATATTTCATGAAATAATGAACGCACAGCAAATCGATGGTCAAAACTGCCCACTGCAAACTTGACAATATTCTATACAAGGTCCAGTTGTTACTTTGACGAATGCATTATTTTATAACAGAGTTAAAGCGTTTCAAAAATCACTCAAAATTTTCGATGTGGCATTTTTTTGCTCCTCTTTTTTTGTTGAGTGTAGTTCTTTGCCCCCTCCGGAATACGATTGGCCACAGGAAATGTCGGTTCATTTACACACTCGATTCACTTTTAGTCGTCAATACAATACGAAACCTTTACCGCAATAGTTCGGGGAATTTTCAGAGGGCACTAATAGCGTATTAAAAATATTTTCAATTTATATTTTCTTATTTTTCATCTGCTTATTGACCATTCTTCATTAAGTGTCTAGATGGCTTCCAAAGAACTCGTGGGGAAAACATACATAAAAAAAACTCATGACTCATTGATTTTTTACTAACCTTGCCCCAAAAGTTATTTGTATTGCTCTTTAGTTTTTCCCGTTTATGTTGTTTTGATTTTCCTCCACTTGAATCCTTATCAAAAAATCACTTATGAAATTCCAACAGTTTACTAGAGAGTAATTCGACGCCAAATAAAGCAGCCACTGCCCCTCCTCACCCATTATTTTAAATTTGTTCATTTTTTTCAAAAAAAAATATAACTCTTCCCGATTGAAATAAGTTTTTGAGAGATCAATTGACTTTCTATTAAAATTCAAAGAAATTTTCTTATACAGGTTGTTAGGTAGTCGAGCCGGAATATTTCAGGTGATAGAGGATCATGTTTGATGATATAAATCTTCCACATTTATTGTAAGATATGTATGACCAGCAGCTTAGTAACACTGTTACCGACAAGCTACCAACCTCTAAGCACAGAATAAAGGTGAAAAAAGGCTTTCAGCCATTCAAGTATGAGATCGTAACGAGGAAACATCCATGTATTACCGTTATACAATAAATGTACAATTAAACTATAATTGAGTTGCTATTGCCTTCGTTTAGTCACATAACTACACTTATGGTCAAATCTCAACTACGGAAGAATTATTGAACATTACTTTTTTTGCCTTAAACTGATTTTGATTCAAAAAGTACGCTGCTTAGCACGATTCAATTGCTTCCATTTGAGGAAATTTTGCATACAATTCTGTTGCGAAACATTTAAATTAGGGGAAGATAACAAGAAGGAAAACAGTGTGGCATCAAGGAAGAGTGGTTGGAGAGCTTCAATTTGGTTGATAAAAACAATCCAGTTTATCATGCATTTTTGGAAAATTAATAAAAACCCATAAAAGACACTACATTTTAAAGTTCTTCTTTACTTGTTAAGGTTTCTTAAATACATTAAATTGAATGTTTTCTAAATTAGAGTTAGTTCAAGACATGAAATTAGGCTCAAGAAAAGTTCTACAACGGTGTCCTACTTGAGAATTGACCATATACGTAGAAGAATCTTTTTCATCAAATATGATCCTCTATCACCTCCTGAAATATTCCGAATCAGCTACCCAATTCCATGTATATTCTTATCAGAATACTGGCTCAATTGTTTTAAGTTTGACGACTAGTGGTGCATGGACAATCTCACGCGAATGTAAATATTGTTTCCTAGAAATTGACGAAATTAAAATACTTTGGAAGAATGATTTTACGCGCTATTCTGTATGAAAAACTATACAGACATTAGTATCCTATGATTAACTATTCTGGAAATATAATAAAATGTATAGGAAATTATATTAGATAAAAAAAACCATTTACGCATTTCATAAAACATCAACAATTATGAAATCGTTTATTTTTGTAGCATACTCCGTTACTATAAAAAAGTTCGATCATAGGAAATAGCTTGGTCATTCACTGTTTACGTGAGATAAAATACATGAACTTTTGACACAGAATAAATCATTTACTGATAAATATGGCGATTTTTGAAATTCTTGAACATGTACTATTTAATTTAATTTTGAATGTATAGATGATTGTGTTTAAACAAAATAATCTTCCTGTCCACGTGGACTCAGTGTATACCCCCTCCCCCCTCTCCATGGACAAGCGTGGACATTTTATCACCCCCTACCCACCCTAAAGTTGTCCACGTGGTATGTGGACAGCCCCTAATTTCATTTATAAGACTGGTCTTTTGAACTTTATTTTTGTAAAATTCTATTCGCTATAGAACCAGATGGGAAAACTCACTCCTTGACAAAATTAACGTCAATTTCACATGAATCACAAAAATAAGTTTCAGACGTCATCTTCAGTTCTCAATCAGTGCAAATAACCCATTCGAGGTGGTTTTGATCAAGCTGCGTCATATTGTAGTGTGTATTTCGTTCTATGCAGAGGATACTGCTCATTTAAGCTCTGAAAATCACTCATACTGCTTGTAAGCTGCATCTATTATTTACCATCACTTCCCATAAGTTATTGATAGGATTTTGATTTGGTTTATCAAACTGACCAGTCCAGAATCTGAAGACCCTATTCATTAAACCATGCCATTTCTTTCCGGATCTTATGAATTGATGCCAAATTACCCAATTATTACGGTGGTTTTGATGCAAAAACAGAAGTAAATGAATCTGAAGTACTCCATTGCACTTCTGACTGTTCTTTCGTGTTGATGGTAAGCTATCTAAACCAGGCTTTTTTGAGGCTTTTCATCTGATCGATCTTTTCGATTACACTTGCGACTAAAAAAAAACATGAACGTTTCAAATATTCTTCATCTTTGAAAAAACAGTCGAATAACAAAACAAAGTCTGATAAGATGCGTATGCGGAACACTTCATATTTCAAGATCATATCGCAACCTCCAAAATCTTAACGAATATCTATCTATCCCAAAAACATTGTTAGGCACAGTTTCTGTTTCGGTTTATCTTATCTAATTCAACTGTCGATTGATGCCCAGCTAGAATAAACTGTCGCGATATGTGACGGCGGAGCAATTTACATCAATTTAAACTTCATTCATCCCATGTGTAATCTTTTTTTTGTATGCTCGCCAACTCGGTGTCAAACGCAAATTGATTATAAAGCCAAACATCGTGTGGGGAATATGCTGGTTCGCGGCTCTGTTGGTACGGATAGTTGTGTTCGAGGAAATGCTGTTCAGCGTGTTTCCATACACTTCGATTAATTTGATGCAACACTTGACGATCATGACTTTTGTCGGCAACCGCGTGTCGCATGTCTACGGGATATTTAACGTCTAGCGTGGAAGATTGAGAATTGAACATATGTTATATCTATGTAATCTCAACTAAACCCATAATAATTCTATCTTGTCCTAATTGTAGAGATGAATGAAACTGTATATGTGCCCGCATCTGAACTCAAGGTACAGTCTTGGATTTCTTTTCACTGTATATAATCTAATCAGATTTTTTTTATTCTTTTTTATGCATTTTTTCCGTTTTTTGAACATAAAAAAAATAATTTAATTTCTGATTCATCCCCTTAAAGTCAGAAAACACCTTTCTCATATGAAAAAGTTAATTTATCCAGAGTCTGTCAGGAGTTGATATTTGATAAAAAAATCCTTTTTATTATTCGATGAAAAAAATCCTCCTACGCGTATGTTCAATTTCAACAATGACTGAGTTACAGACCTTTCTTTTTGTTTCGGACTCTGTTGCTTCAAACTGGCTCTACATTAAAAAGTACGATACGGAAGACGATTCTGATGCTTTCATTTGAAGGATGAGAAAATTTAGTACAGGATATAGTAGTGGAACAACTAAATTAGTGAATTTTCATAATATTTTGGAAGTGAAACACTTAAAAGTTAATAATTTTTAATGTGTTATTAATAATTTTATCCTAGAAATTTATATTAAACTAGATTATTTCTACCAATTAAAATGAAGTTCTTTAACCGCTCCACAATTTGTTCCTTGACGCACAACTTCTATCTTTCTTAATTTGGCTGCAATATCGATATAAACAATTCCTGGTGAAAATTCAAGCAAAATATTTAAAACTCACGATTTTTATCCCACTGTATATATAATAGTTGAAAGGTTACATTTCTTCATTAAATAAGCCATATTTGAAATATAAAAAAAATTCCAAACTGAATATAATCGAGTCCAAAATTGTATATAACCGAATCACATATAATCGAGTCTGTATACAATCGAGTCCGAACTGTACTGTATTATATTAGTCAAATCATTTCATTTGATACCAATATTAAGGGGATTGCAAAAAAAACATAGTCGACCATTTTGCGGCGGCGACCTTTTCGAATTTATGTTGTTCATAGTGTAGTGTATTCTCCAAATCAAGCCATTCAGCCATTTTTTTTTGCGGCGGCCAAATTGAATTTTTCAAGATCATGGAATACGCAGTTTTATAATGACAGTAGAATTAAATGTAAGTTCCAAATTTCAGATCAATCATTCAACAGGAACGGGGTAAATTTTCTATTAATGTGGGACAACCCAACAAACATTTAAACATACATAGAAACAGGTCAAGCTGAATGGAACCATTCAAATCGTAATTAGTTGTTTGGGGACTGCGGCCATCTTGAAATTGGATTTTCCATTATCTGCTATGTTCTACTAGTCGAGAACTTTCTTTTGATACATTTTTGGGCATTTTTCATAATTAATTGTGTTCTACTAGTGAAGCCTTTTCATTTGATACCCATATTGATGGGGTTCTGAGAAAAATATATATGGCGCCATATTGCGGTGGTGGCCATTTTGGATTTGCATTTTTCATAAATAACTGTGTTCTACTAGTCAAGCACTTTCATTTGATACCCATATTGATGTTGTTCTGAGAAAATATGAAATCCGCCATATTGTAGTGGCCGCTATTTTGGATTTGCATTTTTCATAAATAACTGTGTTCTACTAGTCAGGCTCTTTCATTTGATCCGGATAATCGAGTCCGATCTGTATATGAAAATTTCGTGTCACGGTGTTCGTGGTCAAATTTCTTCGAAACGGCTCGACCGATTCTACGACTTTTTATGTAGGGGTAGTGGGGGCAAATAGGTCATGGGGAGCAAAGTGGTTACCTATTTGTTTGGTAGTATTACTATTCACTATTGACACCGTATTGATAGGCACCTTATGTTTAAAGAATTTAATGAATTTTGAGACACCCTGTACTTCAGTAGGGCTGTCACATGTCGAAATATAAATAAAAACAGAAATTGCTCTCTCGATAGCCATTCGGCTGTAGTTCTGTGCGCATGGTATCTAAAGAATTTCTCGTGAAATTTAGTTTATTCAATCTGATATGTTGGACAAATCATCAGTTTGGACACATATTCTAGGAGAGGTGAACATATATTTTGTTCTGTTCATTCTCAGCGATTAATTAGCATAGAAATTACTTTGATGTTTGTAGGCAAAGTTGTCATAGGTGCATAACGACATACAATGTTCTGTTTACTAAAGCTAATATACCTCATCACATTCTGCTCTTGAAGAGGTTCCTTTTGTGTGAAAAATATGCCACTCCAACTAAATCAAGCCTCATTATGCGGAACGTTATGTGTTTCTTACTACGTTTTTGTTTGTATGAGAAAATTTAAATTGAGACACTAGGTGAAAAGGCCAAGCTTATTTCATAGATGTACCTACTATATGATTTGAATATGATATGATTTGAACAAATTAGGACGAAGAAAACGTTTAAATCTATCCCATTTAGCTTGATTTGTGCGAGTAACCACTTTGCCCCCACTAGGTGACCACTTTACCTCCAAGCAAAAAAAAAAGTTTTATTTCCTTTTTTTTCTAATGATGAAAAATGTACTGTTTTGAATTTTTATAGTAAAAGCCTTATGCTATCTTAAACAACAATAAGTTGAACTATAATATTCTTAGAAAAACGGGAATTGTAGCGGTATGTGGACATCCATACCTCTCACGCAAAAGGTCACGAGTTCAATTATCACCCACGACATTCTTCCAAGAATGGAAGAAAAAGTGACGAACCAGCCAAAATGTGTTGAAAGTCACTATAATAGAGAATCAAAATCACATATAATGTCGATCAAAAGATACATTGTGTACATCTAAAATCGTATAAAATACGAACACTTTCATTTTTTTATCTCTACAAACTAAGTCTCAATTCGGTGTAACAAGCATCGGTTTTATGATACACACTATCGTAAAATTCATCTATACGAAACCATATATGCATACCAGGCTGATGCAGTTTGTGAGCCGCATGAACATATAAATTGATTCAATGTAGTACTGCGAAAGAATGTTATACATGCTGTAGACTCAACAGTATATTAATGTAATTTATTAATTAATGTACCAGATCAGCGGGCCTGAAACATCTTTAAATTGGTAAAATTTGAATGAAAAAAATGTATGTCATATTATTTGATTACTTGAAACACGTAGTACTGAATCTTACTTGACCATTTCTACATAAATTTTATGACATTTCTACTAAAATACAATAGAGACCAGTAATGAAGTATCCGATTATATATTTCTCATATTATATGTACCAGTCGCAACTGCTCTAGAATCACATTCCAGATATACAGCCGCACTTGAAAAAAAACTTGAAACACTTACAAAACAACTAGGAATGTTCTTTTTATCGGGATACTTATTTGCTGTAGTGGTAGTATATTTAAATCAATTTTATTGAAAGGACGTGCGTCACGGATATAAACATTCAAACGTCTTTTTAGCCGCAGTGCATAAAAATCGAGTTTTCGCATAATTTGAAAAAATACTTGGGAATGTTCAATTTACAAGATAAATAATAGATGTGCAACAGATTAGTGATTTACGTACAATTTAAAGGAATGGCGAAAGGTATTCTATTGACGGACGAGGGGCGGAAAATAATAAAGATATTCAGTGAACAAAAGTTTTCTAATCGCTCGATCGTAACAAAAATTGGTCTATCTGAAAAAGTGTTACGGAATTTCTTTAAATAGTGCCAGAAATATGGGATTTAACGACCAACAAATGGGAACACCAAAGTTACTTTGCGTCTTAAAGGTCGAATAAGACACGAAGCAACCAGGAAACGATGTCCTGCTCATACATTAAGGCAGAATCGGTTGTTCCAGTAACGAAGATGCATATTGCGCGCATCTTGAATGAGTTACCAAACATCATGTGGAAAAAAGGATAGCCGAAACTGACCGCCACCCATAAGCAGAACCATCTCATTTTCGCCCGGCAATAGATGGAATGAAAACTAGAATGGAGAAATGTTGTATTTTCCGGCGAAAAAAGTTCAATTTGAATGGTCCGGACTGTTACTGTTGCTATTGGTACAATTTATGTCAACGGCATGTCGTGAGATCGAAGCGAAACTTTGGGGCGGAAGTTTGACAGTGTGGGGAGCCGTTTCCTATCACAGCAAGCTCCCACTTGTTTCATTTTCACCCGAATGAACGAAAAGTATCTTCAATTACTGGAGGACGTTTTGATTGGCCATATTGAGAATAACGCTACCGAGGATGTCGTTTTTCTAGCAGGATTATGCATAGCAATCGAAGGCATGGTTTGCCGAGAAGGACATTCCGCTTCTTGAATGACTTGCTGGCAGTCGATTGCAATCCCATAGAGAACCTCTGGAGAATTTTGGCCGAGATGGTCTATGCAAACGGATGACAATTTGACAACATTTCCAGTCTCAAGGCAGTAATTCAGGAAGGTTTGGCCATAATCAATATGGCAACACTTTAAAAGCTGTCTGACTCGATGCCAAATCGAGTTTTCAAAGTGATCCGAAATGAAGGTGGACATACTAAATATTGGCTACCGATTGGACTCGAAATTGCCGCACAAATTTCCTTTTATTGAAATTTTAGGATGCGGCTAAACGAATGTCCACCTTGATTCCACATATTTGAATTACGTAGAAAACATAAAGTGAATTTATACTTTTTTTCACGTAGAACTACGTCTTTCATTAAGGGTGCCAAATCAGAAAACAGGTCACGTTTTTATGAAATAAAGTTAACGTTAATAACTATTTTTGCCGCGAATGGATTTTAGCGATTTACATACTAAAAGAATCGGAAATTTCCTAAGATTTGTTCAATATGCTATACATTGGAATCTCCTGGTTAGTAAATGGTTGAAATTCATGAAAACTTTAGGCGTTTTCATTTTTCCATACATTTGTTCTGTCCATTTGTGTGCTTTCCCGAACAGAGCTGTCAATAACGAGCAACTTATTGACGACCAATGAAGGGGAAATCGTAGGATTTGAAGTCGCCGTGAACAAAGGAAAAGTAGAAGAATGAAGGGGAATATTTGCCTTGAGTATAAACAGTGGATCTCGCTGAGGCAAACTTAGAGGCGAATGAACTGCAAAGTTTAAAGCCTCTTAAAAACAAAGAAAGAAGAAGAAGGCAAACTTTCATTCGGCATCGGACTGTTGAGCAATCCAGTTCACTTTGCTTTCGCTGCGCTTCGATCTAAGATTGGACCCCACCAGTGGTAATCCAACTTGGATATCGTATTAGTTATTCGTATCGTGTGTTCTTCTTCCCGCGTCGTACATTGAACGCTTCGCGTAGTGTGTGATGAGCAAGAAGAAGAGGAAGGCAGGCTCGAGCCCTGCAAAAAACAAACGCATTGCCAGGGGCAATGAAATTTCGAGGCAAGCGTCATCTAATGATGCACGCGATGTTGGTGCAGTGAAAAGCGCTCGCACTTAACCGAGCCTTTGCGAGTGTGACACCGCATCGAACAACAGCGAAGTAGGCGATTTCGGCGCGTCGGTCGAAAATGTAAACGGCTTCTTTGGTGCCTTTGAGAATGCATCAATGCATTAAACTGACGTTATGGCGAAGCAGGCGTCAAGGTTATGCTCCAAAAAATATCTGGGGAATGCCAATCATCTTGAATGTCTTACTGGAATGTTATAAGTTATTTAGGTTCGCGTGCCAGTCGCAAAACTGTCTTCAACTAGGATTGCATTTGCGCTAATATTGATCATAATGAAGCATTGTTACTGTTTTCGAGTTTGTTGATATTAACAAAAAGAGTTTATTTCGCTTGTTTAGTCACCAAGAAAGTAAATGTCGTTCTGGAGTTTTGTATGTGATTAGGTTTCGCTTACCAGTAGCAAAAAATCCTCCACTCAAGGTGGAAACAGAAAGCCGCGTTGTGCGTTGCTTCTCATCAGCTGTCATTGCTTGCGTTTTGTACTAAAACATTCGCCCGACGCAGTCTGTAGATTTGCAGTCACAATCGAGCATTCGCGTCTCCACTTTTCATGTAAACTAGTATTCTATTTAAATGAAAAACATTTTTGTTTCCAGGTGGTAAAAAAGTCTCATACGAAAATTGTTTATGACGACAACTCTATATTATGTTGGAAAAATTCAGCAACAATGATGGAATTGTTTAGCCATATGATTGAATGAAAGTCAGAATTACGTTTTTTTTTCTTTATTATAGTGACTTTCAACACTTTTCGGCTGGTTCGTCACTTTTACTTCCATTTTTGGAAGAATGTCGGGGGTGAGAATTGAGCTCGTGATCTCTGCGTTAGAGGTATGGATGTTACCACTACGCCAGATCGCCTCCCAGAATAACGTGTTTCAAGTAATCAAATAACATGATGTGGAAATTTTCATTCAAATTTGTGAATTTAAAAACCGGCTTCGTGTCTTCTAATCTGATTGAAATTACACTAACGAGTTTGGGACCCAAATTATGGCCCTAAATTGAAGTTGCCACCAGACGTCGACACCATGCCACTGTCATCGCGAATTTGGCGCAAGCAGTTTAGAACGAATGTTAGCGTTTAGTACAACGATGCTAATGACGCAACGCATTATTGTGTTCGACTAAATGGATACACACATATTTAAAATGAAGTGTCAAAGCACAATTGTCGCTACGCGACGCATAGCGCGACATTCTGGTCCCACCTTAAGGGTGGAAACAGAGTGCCGCGTTGTGCGTTGCTTCTCATCAGCTGTCATTGCTTGCGTTTTGTACTAAAACATTCACCCGACGCAGTCTGTTGATTTGCAGTCACAATCTAGCATTCGCGTCACCACTTTTCATGTAAACAAAAACAGGATAAAATTCGTATGAAAATCTTGTTCTTGTTGTGTCCACGGATCAGTTGAATGTTTTTAAAAACAACACATTGACATATCCGCGCGGGCGGCATTGAGCTTCGTTTACTAGTTTAGGGGAGAGTGGAAGAATAGCTGATTTTCAGTAGGAATGAGCACGTTTTCAAAATTAAAATTATGAATGAAAATTAGCTTTTCCATATCAAACTAGTATTCTATTTAAATGAAAGATTGTTGTTTGCTGATGGTGAAAAAGTCTCATACAAAAGTCTCAAATTGTTTATGAAGACAACTCTATATTATGATGAAAAAATTCATCAACAATGTTGGAATTGTTTAGCCATATGGTTGAATGATAGTCAGAAACACGTGTTTCAAGTAATCAAATAACATGATGGAAAATTTTCATTAAAATTTTAGAATTCAAAAACCGGCTTCGTGTCTTCTAATCTGATAGAGATTACACTAACGAGTTTGGGACCCAAATTATGGCCCTAATTTTACGTTGCAAGTAAAACTGAATTCGGCGCAAGCAGTTTAGAACAAATGTTAGCGTTTAGTACAACGATGCTAATGACGCAACGCATTATTGTGTTCGACTAAATGGAAACACACATATTTAAAATAAAGTGTCAAAGCACAATTGTCGCAACGCGACGCATAGCGCGGCATTCAGGTCCCACCTTAAGGGTGACAGCTGCGCTTCTCTCGAGCATGACAAAGTAATGCAACTTTTTTTGAGGCCAGTAATATTAACAAAAGCGTTCTTTTGAGAATAGCGCAAAATGATGAGAAGTATTTGTGTTCCTAGTAGCTTCGTGCCACCAATGTATGGTTCTGTATGCATGCTATGGCGAACGCTTGTTTGGCGCTTGGTTTACGTTGTACGAACGATGCCTAGAGGTGCGATTGCTTTGAGGCAATACTAAATAACTTGTAGCATGATATTTGATACTTGCAAGTGTTGTCATTGTTGTTGTTTCCATGCGGTGCCAAAGATATATTGATGTAGTTATGAGATGTGGACATTGTATTTGAAACGTCTGTCATGTTTATGTTTGTGTATCATTGGTCGTGTTTGGGATAAACATTGAATACTAGCGAAAAGCATGTTCGTGTAGAACAAAAACATGGAATTTGAACATCGGCTACTCATGTGTAAGTGTTTTACGGAAGACTGATTACGGGTAAGCTTCAGAGCCTCTGTGTATTCAGATACCCTCGTGAAAAGCTCTTTTTTTTCTACAAGTGCGACAACAATGAGTGGACTGGCAGAAGAAAAACGTAAATCCATTGTGATCAGATACTCTTCCGAAATAGGTTTATCAATGAGAAAATTAACTAAAGCGGAGGGAAAAGGCACAAAAAAGTGTGAAACTTCAATTGAGGGGCTTAGAATGAAAGGGGTGTAAGTGATTTGATCGATTTCTCTACATCGACTCTCTCTTTTGGTTATAACTTAGCTGCAAACTCATTCCCAGCTGTATTTGTCAATGTGGAAAGTAGGTCAGAACCTCATCTATCCGACTCTATAGCAAACTCAAATTGGAACGTTTTTGCGGTTGAGTTATTAATTAAAGGAAAAAGTTGATCAAGAGAAATCGATCAAGTCACTTACACCCCTTGCATTCTAAGCCCCTCAATTGGTATTGTTCACTGTTAAAGAACTCAACTTTCACTCTCATGAATATGAATGGCGAGATTGAATGAGAGAAAGAGAGACCCGATGATTCGGTGATAGAACGAATTCTTTCCCCCTTTTTAGCGCTGATGAAATGAAATCCGACAATTCTATCACCGAATCATCCGGTAATTTGGTTGCTTCCCCAAAATTACCATGAGAGGTACCAGCACCGCAATCACGAAATCGTCGGTCATGAAGCTCGCCAGAAATACCGCATTTTTAAACAGCCCTTACAAAGACCCATGGAAACTGCAAGTCGTGCTCAGGGACAAAACCCTCCAAAATCGCCGGAGTTACGCTTAATGAAAGATACTGGCAATCGTTGAGCGAAGCCTCATGGCAACCTAGAAAAGATTTGGAAATGAAAAAACAACCTGAGAAAATTGGCGTTCAGCATGAAATAATTTCCCCCTTTTCCATGCTGAACGGTACAAAATCTGATGGAAGATGTCAAACGTAAAGCACGTAAAGTGGACATAATTGAAGGTCCCAGTATTTTAGGATTCCTCGGGAGTTACGAAACCACCCACAAATTCTCAAACGAATATTTTTAGAGGCGAAAAAGCCAATTAAACGTTGCTCCGAAAATTTAGTTTCAGAAATGATTAGAATAGTAAAATATACACTGGAAGATGTATGTATTATTTCTGAGAATAAATACCCGATGAAACAGTTTAATTAACTATTTATCAAATACAAATAAACTTACACTGGGAAAACCCATCGTTACTTTTTGACCAAACGCCATATACATTAATCGTGGCGACAAAATGTCTTCCTGAGCTTGTGTTCTCTTTATTTACATTGCAGCATCGAGATACACATAACGTGTCAATGCGGCACAAGTATTATTAGATATAAGACGGTGTCGATCGATTTGAGAACGATTATGGTACAACAACATACCGATGTCCCTGTTGTGTTCATCCTCTAGGGCAACAGTCACATTAAATGTTATGCAATCCTATTTGGGTCCAAAATGCAGCGAAATGATTTTCACAGCCAAACAGGCAGACTTATGGGTACAATAAGCTTTCGGTTGTTTGAAACTTACCTGGCAGGTTATTGTGTATGAAAACCACAAACAAAGTATTGGTAAGGAGAAAACAGGTGATTCAGATGAATTGCAATTTATAGATCAGAATCGAAGCTCAGAATATAATTTGCGTTTTTTTTGCCCACTGTTGGCCCTATAAACACTTATAAATGGCTCAAAACATTCACCCACTTTAAGCTAGAACTTTTCACTAAATTTTCAGGATTTCACCTATGTCACAACCAGGGGAAAATCTATCCGATTGCACTATTTCATAACCTCATAACCTCCACGCAAAATGAATTTTCACGAACGATTTTCCTTCTACCCCACCAAGTAAACGCAAGTCAACTGAATGATTACATTGTCGTTCTAGAAAACAGTAGTATCTAACCAAAACTCTATTAAAATCACAACATTCATTAACTGATCACGCTGAGTACGGTTTTCCTAAGCACTGGATCAACGAAAGAAGAAAAAATTACACCCGCTTCGAAACACGGACGACGAGGAAAAATGACGGCTATTTTGTTGTATGCCACTTCAACCCTCCACCCACTTGGAATCCTCCGACAGACAGGTCCCGATATGTGTGTGTGAAAACTTCCCGAGTTTTCCGAATACAAATGTTGGTACCGGCGAAATTTCCCGCATTCCGCTTAGCGAATGAAAGGGAAGGAACGATTGCGAACTGTCAAACTAGAGTCGGGCGTCTTCATCGCACAGCTATGCTAGTGCACACTGGGCCAATTTGGAAGTTCCGAGAATAGAAGGATAGAACAGTAGAAATGATGACGATTATTTCGTGAAGGGTGTTTTTAAACGTAATTTACAGAAAGACACAGGAAAATTGTAAAAAGTATGAGATTTTTATTGGGGGTTAGAAATCAATCGTTACCAACCCTTGTGTATTCTAGGCAATTCAAAGTTGGAAATCATTGAACAAATATCTGTCAAAAACAGTGTACTGAAAAACCAAACCACCAAAAAATTACCGTTTATTATCTTTTTGAATTACAATGCAAAAAGGAAAGAAACAATTGGGTATGTCACAAGCAAGCATATGTGCAATTGGAAGTTGAGAACATATAAAACAAAAATCTCGTATGCTCTGGATCCAGATTTATATAGACAGTCGCCTTGAATCTATTGTCAAATGTGATGTTTCTCAATATGGCCAATACAAACGGCAGCACCAATGAGAATACGCCGAGCCATACCGATTTCGATCGTGTAAAGATTCAAGGAGTCAGTCTCTGGTATTGTCCTTGTCTGTATGAAAAGTATTTTTAAAGTTGTTTTCAGTCAGGCTTGTCATTAAATCATCAATAATTCCATGCTGTCTCAATGACTGGAAAATGTCCAAACCTATTACACTGAATACAGCTTTTCGTGTTTTGGGATGAGTGGCATTTTTGAAGCTGTGTTATCGAACAAAATTGCCGTTGCCGATTTGACACAAGAGGTTCACGAATTACAATTACTCATATTACATCACAGAAATTCACTGTTTAGTGTAAATTTTGTTATTATCGTTAATCATCGCGCCATTTTTTTCAAAACAAGAAGCGGGTTATATCTGTGATACACTGCCTTTCACAACTATAGAACCACTCATTTTTTCCAGAGATATGTAAGATAGTCGGTTGAATTGAAGTATATCGTGTAGAATACAATAACTATCTTCATTTATGAGACTGGCCAGTTCAACTTTATTGTTGTGTTCAGGCGCGAAACAATAAAAAAACCAAAATTCAAGTGTTTCATAACTATAGAACCAGATGGAAAATCTCTCACTCGTTTACAAAATTAACATCAATTTCACATGAATTACGATAAGTTTCTAATTCGTTGGTCATCTTTAGTTCTCAATCAGTTCAAATAACCCATTCGGGGTGATTACGGCCATGCTGCGCTATGTTGTAGTGTGTATCTCGTTCAATGCAGATGATACTCCTCGTTCAAGCTCTTCAAATCACTCATACTTGCTTGTAAGTTACATCTACTATTCGTCCGATCACTCCTCATAAGTTCCTGATATGGTTTTGATGTGGTAAACAAGCTGACCACTCCAGAATCTGAAGACCCTATTCATTAAATTATACCATAACCTACCGGATTTTATGAATTGATGCAAAATTACCCAATTATCACATTTTTTTGGATGCAAAAACAGCAATAAATGATTCTGAAGTACTTCATTGCACTTCTGACTGTTCATTCGTGTTGATGTCAGCCATCTAAACCAGGCCTTTATGAGAAAATTCTCCCCAAACCATCAAACTTAACCTGACTGACTCAATCGTCGATTGTGTAGTTGAATATAATTGGCAGTTTTTTTGACGTAGAACTACGTCTTTCATTAAGGGTGTCAAATCAGAAAACAGGTCACGTTGTTATGAAATAAAGTTAACGTTAATAACTATTTTTGTCGCGAACGGATTTTGGCGATTTATATACTAAACGAATCGGAAATTCCGTAAGATTTGTTTAATATGCCATACAATAGAATCCCCTGGTTAGTAAATGGTTAAAATTCATGAAAACTTTAAGTGTTTCTATTTCCCATACATTTGTTCTGTCCATTTGAGTGCTTTCCAGAGCTATCAATAACAAGCAACTTATCGACGACCAACGGAGGGGAAATCGTAGGATTTGAAGTCTCCGTGAACAAAAGAAAAGTAGAAGAATGAAGGGGAATACTTGCCTAGAGTATAAACAGTGGATCTCGCTGAGGCAAACTTTCATTCGGCATCGGACTGTTGAGTAATCCTGTTCACTTTGCTTTCGCTGCCCTTCGATCTAAGATTGAACCCCACCAGTGGTAATCCAACTTGGAAATCGTCGTTTGATTTTTCTGTTCGTTTTTTGCGTTATTCGTATCGTGTCTTCTTCTTTCCGCGTAATAAATTGGACGCTTCGCGTAGTGTGCGATGAGCAAGAAGAAGAGGAAGGCAGGCTCGAGCCCTGCAAAAAACGAACGCATTGCCAGGGGCAATAAAATTTCGAGGTAAGCGTCATCTAATGATGCACGCGATGTTGGTGCAGTGAAAAGCCCTCGCACTGAGCCGAGCCTTCGCGAGTGTGACACCGCATCGAATAACAGCGAAGAATACGATTTCGGCGCGTCGGTCGAAAATGTAAACGCCGTTTCCCAGGCAGCAACCAAAATCAAGCTCCCCCCGCTGGTGGTGAAGGTGATGACTCTTGACAAACTCATCAGCGAATTCGCATCGATGGGTGTTACAGCAGAGTAACAATTGTTTATTTTCCGTCTTCATAAGGGCTTCGTTGGTGCCTTTGAGAATGCATCAATGCATTAAACTGACGTTATGGCGAAGCAGACGTTAAGGTTGTGCACCAAAAATTATTTGGGAATACCAAGCATCTTGAATGTCTTACTGGAATGTTATAAGTTATTTGGGTTCGCGTGCCAGTCGCAAAACTGTCTTCAACTAGGATTGCATTTGCGCTAATATTGATCATAATGAAGCATTGCTACTGTTTTCGAGGTTGTTATTAACAAAAAGAGTTTATTTATCTTGTTTAGTCACCAAGAAAGTAAATGTTCTGGAATTTTGTATGTCATTAGGTTTTGCTTGCCAGTAGCAAAACTTCCTCCACTAAGGGTGACAGCTGCGCTTCTCTCGAGCATGAGAAAGTAATGCAACTCTTCTCGAGGCCAGTAATATTAACAGAAGCGTTTCTTTTGAGAATAGCGCAAAATGATGAGAAATGTTTATATTGCTAGTAGTTTCAAGCAACCAATGTATGGCTCTGTATGCAAGCTATGGCGAACGCTTGTTTGGCGCTTGGTTTACGCTTAGTTTGTACGAACGATATCTAGAGGTGCGATTCCTTTAAGGCAATACTAAATAACATGTAGCATGATATTTGATACTTGCAAGTGTTGTCATTGTTGTTGTTTACATGCGGTGCCAAAGATATATTGATGTAGTTATGAGATATGGAATAATGACTGACGAACTGGTCAAGCAAGCTTTGTAGTCGACGACAATTCTCAACAGTTCTGATAGCCAAATAAATCTTCAAGTCGTCTGCGTAGATCGACACACAGCCGGATGCTAGAATAAGGGACACGTCATTGTAGAATATCGCGAACAGCAGTGGCCCTAGATTACTGCTTTGTGAAACTCCCGAACGAACAGCAAACGGAGACGAAGTGTGATATTGGAGCTTGACACGCAGAGTTCTTCCAGAAAGGTATGACCTAATCCAGTTGATGAATCCATCAGAAGCACCAAAACGGGATAGCTTCCTCAGCAGGATTCGGTGGTCAATTCAGTCGAAAGCGGCTTTTATGTCGGTATAAATAGCATCAACCTGAGCTCGTTCTTCTAGGCGGTTGACACAGAACAATGAGAACTCGTGAAGATTGGTGCTTACCGAGCGTCCTGGCATAAAACCATGTTGTACTAGTGAGATATAGCTCTTAACTTCGAAAAAGACAACATCGTTCACAATCATCTCAAATAACTTAGAGGCGGCAGATAAGCTGGTATTCCCGCGATAGTTGCTCACGTTACACTTGTCTCCTTTTTTAAAGACGGGTAACACAAATGAGTGCTTCCACACATCCAGGAGGACTCCTTGATCCAGCGAAGCTGTGTATATGCGGGAGAAGGGTGACGCCAAAGCTGAAGCACAGCGGCTGAAAACTATTGCCGGAATTGCATCTGGGCCAGGAACCGTTGAACGTTTCAACTTTTTTACAGACTTCTCTACCATCCGTGGAGTAACAACGAATGACCGCAAGTCTACTGGATATTCTGAAATGTTAGCAGCAGCCCTCTCGGCTTCAGATGAGGTGGCTGCATCAGCAAAAAACACTGAAGCCAAATGTTTAGAAAACAAATCACACGTTTCCGGGACAGATGACGACTCCGAATCACCCAAAAACATCTTAGATGGGATGTCTGTAGTTTTACGCTTCGAATTTACACTGTATACTTGAATTCAACCGACTTCTTACATATCTTTGGAAACCCAGAAAAAAAGAGTGGTTCTATAGTTGTGAAACGCAGTGTATAACCGCAAGTACTACCGCTGGCCTTGGCAATCATTTGTTTGAACTTGTATCTGAATGAATGAATATTTTGAAAGTGTGAGTGAATAAGTGTAAATATGGAATTATTTCCATAGTTGTACATATAAAATAAAATTCTTTTGAACTTGTTGGTGACCCTGAAAAGGACCGATGGGTTTGCGTGGCTTACTAGAAGCAACAAAAGATGGTTGACACATGATTCCTTTTGTTTCTATTGATTGTGAGTATGTGTGTTTTGTGTGTGTGTGTGTATGTGGGAGAGAGAGAGAAAAGTTGTTCCAATCGATGACGATGACATTCTCTTTCAAATGAATGATGCAACATGCCACACAGCTCATGTTACGATAGAAGTATTGCACGGACAATTTGGTGATTCGACAATATCGCGAAATGTGAGGCTCTGCCAATTTAGAATAGGTATGCTGTCTTTGTCCAGAACAGCGCTCCCAGTGATCGGTTCTGGAATTTTTAACAGCATATTACAAAGGTCTTCTGTTCTGTTTCTGATTTGAAAAACGTTGGTGTTTTTAAAATTGCCCTGCGGTGGTATGAAAAGAAGAGACTTATTCCTGAACAAAAGTCAACAAACCCCGCCATGGTCGGGTACAATGATCTCAAAGGAGTTCAACAAGAATTGTCGACGACAATTCTCAACAGTTCTGATAGCCAAATAAATCTTCAAGTCGTCTGCGTAGATCGACACACAGCCGGATGCTAGAATAAGGGACACGTCATTGTAGAATATCGCGAACAGCAGTGGCCCTAGATTACTGCTTTGTGAAACTCCCGAACGAACAGCAAACGGAGACGAAGTGTGATATTGGAGCTTGACACGCAGAGTTCTTCCAGAAAGGTATGACCTAATCCAGTTGATGAATCCATCAGAAGCACCAAAACGGGATAGCTTCCTCAGCAGGATTCGGTGGTCAATTCAGTCGAAAGCGGCTTTTATGTCGGTATAAATAGCATCAACCTGAGCTCGTTCTTCTAGGCGGTTGACACAGAACAATGAGAACTCGTGAAGATTGGTGCTTACCGAGCGTCCTGGCATAAAACCATGTTGTACTGGTGAGATATAGCTCTTAACTTCGAAAAAGACAACATCGTTCACAATCATCTCAAATAACTTAGAGGCGGCAGATAAGCTGGTTATCCCGCGATAGTTGCTCACGTTACACTTGTCTCCTTTTGACGTAGGACTACGTCTTTCATTTCTATACCGGGGTGTAAAATCAAAGTTTCGAAAACGAAAGCGTTACGCCGGAGACCGAGATTTTGAGCGTTAATAGCTCCTAAACAACTGAACGAAATGGTATGATAAACACTTCATTCGAAAGATAAAATGTCTACGCGTTATATACTTGTTACTTTTTGATCCAAAAACTTGTTTCAATAGTCTTAAAATTGCTTTCAAAACAGGCTATTGAAATCACCAATCGGTATATAAGCGAGCGGCGCTCGGAAATCCACTCAGTTCTAATTGAACAGCGATTGGAGCATGTTGTCGCTGTTGCGGTGAAGCTCTTTATTTATCATGAAAGCGCGGATGAACGGTGCACCCTAGGCCAGAAGGGAATCTATCAGGAGGAGAGTGATGCCACAAACGGTTCCCTGGGAAGACATCGCTACACACACATACACGCGCGGCTATTAACAGGTGGTTATCGAGTTGACATTAACCACTGGTGGGCTTCCAGTATCGAGGAAAATGTGGAAATATCTAATCGTTACTGAAAATAATCTGCCAGTTCCTTTGGGAATTTTCAAAATATATTCATGTGAAAGAGTTAAATTGAATGTTTTCTATCCATGTAACACTGTGACCAAATACATTTGGTTTTGTGGTTTTTCAATCAATCGCAATTAACAGGATAGCTTCAGAAGATTATTCTTCCCCATCAGTAGGATATTTCCGTATCCAATATTGTATGCGCCCGCAATCGATTATTGCTCAGTCGCCGAAAGTTCCGAGCTCAGAGAGTTCATTCCCCTCTAGTTTGCCTTCCAAATTACCATCATAAACCACACCTTCTCTCGATTCAATCACACACAAAAAGCATACTTAAGCGATATTCTGGTGGTGAGACACATTCATTTTTCGTGAGGACATCGACAAGACAACATCGTTGCCTAACGTGCTGGAGGAGGTGGACGGCGAAGGATCGACACATACACGCGCAGAACTCTTTCCGTTAGGATGCCATTCAGCATCGAGAAAGTTCCGGAAAGATCTAATCATTGCTGGAAAATAATCTGCCAGTTCCTTTGGGAATTTTCAAAATATATTCATGTGAAAGAGTTTAATTGAATGTTTTCTATCCATGTAACACTGTGACCAAATATGTTTCAATCAAGTGATATTAACAGGTGGTTATCGAGTTGGCATTAACCACTGGTGGGCTTCCAGTATCGAGGAAAATGTGGAAATATCTAATCGTTACTGAAAATAATCTGCCAGTTCCTTTGGGAATTTTCAAAATATATTCATGTGAAAGAGTTTAATTGAATGTTTTCTATCCATGTAACACTGTGACCAAATACATTTGGTTTTGTGGTTTTTCAATCAACCGCAATTAACAGGATAGCTTCAGAAGATTATTCTTCCCCATCAGTAGGATATTTCCGTATCCAATATTGTATGCGCCCGCAATCGATTATTGCTCAGTCGCCGAAAGTTCCGAGCTCAGAGAGTTCATTCCCCTCTAGTTTGCCTTCAAAATTACCATCGTAAACCACACCTTCTCTCGATTCAATCAAACACAAAAAGCATACTTAAGCGATATTCTGGTGGTGAGACACATTCATTTTTCGTGAGGACATCGACAAGACAACATCGTTGCCTAACGTGCTGGAGGAGGTGGACGGCGAAGGATCGACACATACACGCGGAGAACTCATTCCGTTAGGATGCCATTCAGCATCGAGAAAGTTCCGGAAAGATCTAATCATTGCTGGAAAATAATCTGCCAGTTCCTTTGGGAATTTTCAAAATATATTCATGTGAAAGAGTTTAATTGAATGTTTTCTATCCATGTAACACTGTGACCAAATATGTTTCAATCAAGTGCTATTAACAGGTGGTTATCGAGTTGGCATTAACCACTGGTGGGCTTCCAGTATCGAGGAAACTGTGGAAATATCTAATCGTTACTGAAAATAATCTGCCAGTTCCTTTGGGAATTTTCAAAATATATTCATTTGAAAGAGTTTAATTGAATGTTTTCTATCCATGTAACACTGTGACCAAATATGTTTCAATCAAGTGCTATTAACAGGTGGTTATCGAGTTGGCATTAACCACTGGTGGGCTTCCAGTATCGAGGAAAATGTGGAAATATCTAATCATTACTGAAAATAATCTGCCAGTTCCTTTGGGAATTTTCAAAATATATTCATTTGAAAGAGTTTAATTGAATGTTTTCTATCCATGTAACACTGTGACCAAATATGTTTCAATCAAGTGCTATTAACAGGTGGTTATCGAGTTGGCATTAACCACTGGTGGGCTTCCAGTATCGAGGAAAATGTGGAAATATCTAATCGTTACTGAAAATAATCTGCCAGTTCCTTTGGGAATTTTCAAAATATATTCATTTGAAAGAGTTTAATTGAATGTTTTCTATCCATGTAACACTGTGACCAAATATGTTTCAATCAAGTGCTATTAACAGGTGGTTATCGAGGTGGCATTAACCACTGGTGGGCTTCCAGTATCGAGGAAAATGTGGAAATATCTAATCGTTACTGAAAATAATCTGCCAGTTCCTTTGGGAATTTTCAAAATATATTCATGTGAAAGAGTTCAATTGAATGTTTTCTATCCATGTAACACTGTGACCAAATATGTTTCAATCAAGTGCTATTAACAGGTGGTTATCGAGTTGGCATTAACCACTGGTGGGCTTCCAGTATCGAGGAAAATGTGGAAATATCTAATCGTTACTGAAAATAATCTGCCAGTTCCTTTGGGAATTTTCAAAATATATTCATGTTAAAGAGTTTATTTGAATGTTTTCTTTCCATGTAACACTGTGACCAAATACATTTGGTTTTGTGGTTTTTCAATCAATCGCAATTAACAGGATAGCTTCAGAAGATTATTCTTCCCCATCAGTAGGATATTTCCGTATCCAATATTGTATGCGCCCGCAATCGATTATTGCTCAGTCGCCGAAAGTTCCGAGCTCAGAGAGTTCATTCCCCTCTAGTTTGCCTTCCAAATTACCATCGTAAACCACACCTTCTCTCGATTCAATCACACACAAAAAGCATACTTAAGCGATATTCTGGTGGTGAGACACATTCATTTTTCGTGAGGACATCGACAAGACAACATCGTTGCCTAACGTGCTGGAGGAGGTGGCGGCGAAGGATCGACACATACACGCGCAGAATTCTTTCCGTTTGGATGCCATTCAGCATCGAGAAAGTTCCGGAAAGATCTAATCATTGCTGGGAAATAATCAGCCAGTTCCTCTAAGAATTTAAAAATACATTCATGTGAAAGAGTTTATTTGAATGTTTTCTATCCATGTAACACTGTGACCAAATATGTTTCAATCAAGTGCTATTAACAGATGGTTATCGAGTTAGCATTAACCACTGATGGGCTTCCAGTATCGAGGAAAATTTGGAAATATCTAATCGTTACTGAAAATAATCTGCCAGTTCATCTGGGAATTTAAAATTACATTCATGTGAAAGAGTTTATTTGAATGTTACATTTGGTTTTGTGATTTTTCAATCAATCGCAATTAACAGGATAGCTTCTGAAGATTATTCTTCCCCATCAGTAGGATATTTCCGTATCCAATATTGGATGCATAAAACCTTGTGCCTCCAACGTAACGCTCTCGTTTTCGAAGTTCTCCAAAAATTCATTCATTCAGAATGAATTCAGATTCAACATCAAACAAATGATCTCTAAATCAACGATAGTCCTACGTCACTCTTGCGGTTATACCATAGATATAACCCACTTCCTGTTTTTTAAAGACGGGTAACACAAATGAGTGCTTCCACACATCCAGGAGGACTCCTTGATCCATCGAAGCTGTGTATATGCGGGAGAAGGGTGACGCCAAAGCTGAAGCACAGCGGCTGAAAACTATTGCCGGAATTGCATCTGGGCCAGGAACCGTTGAACGTTTCAACTTTTTTACAGACTTCTCTACCATCCGTGGAGTAACAACGAATGACCGCAAGTCTACTGGATATTCTGGAATGTTAGCAGCAGCCCTCTCGGCTTCAGATGAGGTGGCTGCATCAGCAAAAAACACTGAAGCCAAATGTTTAGAAAACAAATCACACGTTTCCGGGACAGATGACGACTCCGAATCACCCAAAAACATCTTAGATGGGATGTCTGTAGTTTTACGCTTCGAATTTACACTGTATACTTCAATTCAACCGACTTCTTACATATCTTTGGAAACCCAGAAAAAAAGAGTGGTTCTATAGTTGTGAAACGCAGTGTATAACCGCAAGTACTACCGCTGGCCTTGGCAATCATTTGTTTGAACTTGTATCTGAATGAATTCTCAATGAATGAATGAATATTTTGAAAGTGTGAGTGAATAAGTGTAAATATGGAATTATTTCCATAGTTGTACATATAAAATAAAATTCTTTTGAACTTGTTGGTGACCCTGAAAAGGACCGATGGGTTTGCGTGGCTTACTAGAAGCAACAAAAGATGGTTGACACATGATTCCTTTTGTTTCTATTGATTGTGAGTATGTGTGTTTTGTGTGTGTGTGTGTGTGTGTGTGTGTATGTGGGAGAGAGAGAGAGAAAAGTTGTTCCAATCGATGACGATGACATTCTCTTTCAGATGAATGATGCAACATGCCACACAGCTCATGTTACGATAGAAGTATTGCACGGACAATTTGGTGATTCGACAATATCGCGAAATGTGAGGCTCTGCCAATTTAGAATAGGTATGCTGTCTTTGTCCAGAACAGCGCTCCCAGTGATCGGTTCTGGAATTTTTAACAGCATATTACAAAGGTCTTCTGTTCTGTTTCTGATTTGAAAAACGTTGGTGTTTTTAAAATTGCCCTGCGGTGGAATGAAAAGAAGAGACTTATTCCTGAACAAAAGTCAACAAACCCCGCCATGGTCGGGTACAATGATCTCAAAGGAGTTCAAAATGGCCAAAACCACCATCTGTATAGTGCTAAAACGCTTCAACGAACGTTTGTCTGTTTCCAGGAAGGTTTCATCGAGGCGTCGAAACGGCTCATTGAACCGGAAACTGCAACTGAACGTCATGAATTGTGCGAATCTTGGAAGAGGAAGGGGAGATCTCAGGGAAAAGTGATAAGTATTTAAGATAACGGGTGTTAAATAAAAAATGAGCATTTTTTCAATCACATATAATTTTTTTTTTCATCGATTTCAGTATTTTTTATTAATAACATAATGTATTTTCTTCAAAAAAATGTCAGTGAATATTTGAGTAAGGGCCGTGGTCTGCTGTTCGACGCAACTTTGTTGCGATGCTCTCACAAGAACGTTGTACAGCACTTACGACCATTTTCCGGATACAATTCCGGATTCTTGTAGTCAGTTGCTTCATGTCCTTGGCCCTCCAATTGTTTTTATACACTAGGGCACTGAGTGAGCCAAAGAAATCCTCTATTGGGCGGAACTGGGGCAAGTTTGTTGGGTTACGATTTATCGGCACGAACGGTATCTTTTTCTCCTCAAGATACGCCAGCGTCTTCATGGCGTAATGGGAAGACGCCTTGTCCGGCCAGAAGACGTACTTCCCATCCGCGTGATGCTCGTTCAGGAACGGCAGCAGGATTTTATCGAGGCACTCTTCTCGATAGATTTGTTGGTTGATTGCCAGACCGCTCGGCTTAAACCATGGCTTTGAAGTGCCCCGGTCGGAAATGGCGATGTACAACATAACATTTTTTTCGAACTTGTGCTTGAACTTGTATTTTACTTCAGGCGGTGTGGATGCGGTGTCGTTGGAGTAGTAATTATCATTTCCTGAAATATGCGTTTTGGACAGCGGAAAATAGCTTTCGTCGTCCAGAACGAAAGACGTCCCGCGGTATTTTTTGGTCATCCACCGACACTGTGATTTAACCGTCTCAATCTGCTCCTCCGTGTACTCCGACGACCTCGTCTTCTTCTTGCAGACGATTCCTTCCATCTTGAGCAGCAGTGGGAGCAGCCATATTTCCGACCGGCGTCACGCAGACTGGTTGCGTCCTTGTTGTCAAACAGCTTCTTTAACGATGTCTTCCTCTTCTTCGTCATTATCGTCACCGGACGACCACTTCCGACCTTCCGCTCTACGTTCAGGGAACCCAGGATACGATATACCGTACTGACAGGTACATTTTCTTCCTCAAAATGTGCCACCGTGAACTTTTTTCCTTGCTGGAAATGCGTTTCGTAGAACCGTACAATGCGTTCGCGGAGCACGTGCTGTTTCGACGCCATCTTTGCTTTGACTAAATTCAAACTAGCAAAACCAAACACGCCTACTGTTTCTAGGGAGCCCAAAGAGCAATTTTCTTGGAGAAAGAAAATTTTACGCTCTTCATTTGAGTTACTGAAAGGTATTGAAAAAATTCTCATTTTTTATTTAACACCCGTTAATAACTAATATAAAATGTTCTTGCTGCACTTTCCATTCAGCTCAAATCAAGAGCGTTTACACAATGTGAGTATGGGCCTCAGCTTCTTAAATATTCATTTAAAAAAGCGTCTGATTATTCCCCTGACTTTCATGTATTTGCAATGCCGATTTCTCTAACGCTGCTTGGTTTTGAAGTCTGTGTTAGGGAACACATTTCGGTGCTAACGAAAGTCCCCATACTATCATGTGTTTGCAATGCCCATTTCCCCAATGCTGCTTGATTTTGATGGCTGTGTTGGGGAAACCGTAGATCGGGCCAATCAAAACTAGCTAGTTAGGGCGTTTACCATTTAACAGTTATTCAGTTGATTATCCAATAAAAAATAACATTTTATTACTTGCGATAGAAGCCTAGAAACAAAGCGCGGAAATCGAGTGATTTATACATAAAAACGTGTTGGTGGTGAGTTAAAACTTTATCACGTCACGCTGGGATGAGCCAGCAGACGTCATTGAGAAAGAGATGAACTTCCAAAACTGCCCAGAACTCCGGCCAATCGGAATGGATTGGTGTATGATCATAGCTAAATTGAAGAAGAGAGAAAACGTGGATAAAAATGCTACTTCAACGGACAGATACTGGGGAAATGCAGTCGATGAGGTTGACCAGCAGCTCGTGCAGAAGTTGACGGCACTTTTTCATTCGAGAGGATTAAAAATCACAAAAGGTGATCTATTTAGACTAGATCCAGATAACAAGCAGTATGGAGATGTTGGAGCTTAAGGGGGTAGTACACTATGAACATCACAAAAAGTATGTGGTTTTCGCGAATTTTTTCAACGAGAAAATAAATTACTATGATTAATCTGATATCACACTTTTATTAGGTATAAATAACTTAACAAACAAAAAATATATTGGTGGAAATTGGACTGTCCCCTGAATAGCCGCAACCGGTTTATTGAACCCTTGTTTTTTGACGAAATGGCGACATTTTTTTGTAAAGAAATGCGTTTTTGCCTCAAAAATCGGGACAAAAACATTCACCAAAATTTTATTTCTCAAAATAACAAAAAATCCTATGTACGATGACAGGAAATTTAGTGGAGAATCTGGGAAAAGCTATTTGAAAAAAACCGGATGGATCGTTCCGGAGATAGAACTCCCACCAGTTTACAAAACCTAGTTTCGAGAAAAACGCATTTTAAATGTTGGATCCGCGCTCCTTACGCAAAGACCTAGGCCCACTAATTGGCTTGTAACTTTGGAACGGAGCATTGGACAAACCTGGGACAAAAACTACAGTAGACATTCCGGAAAACATTTTAAGCCATAAATATTTTTTAAATTTTTTTCAGGTTTTCATAGTGTACTACCCCCTTAACAGTAGAAAAACTGAAATTTTTTATATAGCTAGATTGCCCAAAAGCAGCCAAAATGACTGCATTGCAAAAGAATAACTAATGTGTAAAGAAATTCGTTTTAAGTAAATTTTCTATATTGTTTTATATTATTTACAGTTATAAGATAAGTTGTTAGTAAATATTAACAATGGAAAAAAAATTTCACTTGGGAATGAAATTAAGCATTATTATTTGTACATTTTTACAAAGGAAAGCGAGTCTTGTTATGTGTACATCTTTCGCAAACATACTTTTGACACCTTCAGATATGTTATTAGTTTTATTGTTGCAGCTAAGTTGGATTTGACAAATTTTGCGTTCATTAGAATGGGTTGCATTTGATGATTCTGTAATCGATCTTTGTGCGTATTTATATTCTGATGAATTTATATATTATATTATCAACAAGCTCTGATAAGATTATCTAACATAATGTTCGTTTTTGCGCAGCCTGACGACCCTTTCACACCCTTGAAAGTAGCTCGTAGCCTTCCGGGAATAAAATCTTCGTCAAATTTTGACCACACAATACCATCGGGTATCTGTTTCGGTTCCCTGATAGATGTTTTCAAATGTTTCTTCGTCAGAGTCTGAACTACTGACACTTTCATGTTCATCATTGGTGATCGACTATACAACGCTTTCTTCAGTGTCAGATGTTTCACTTTGGATATAATCCGCTTCATTTTCAGATGGTGGTTCAGAATTTGTTGTATCTGATTCTATATCAATCAAACGATCTTCATTTTTCGTTGACTCAGCTCTATTTCACATTCATATCCTGAATTTATGGGTCAAAACATAAAATAAACAACTTGTTAGCTAAAGTGACCAGATGGTCAGAGGTCCAACGCGGGACATAAAAAACAAAACGTTATGTATATACGTTATGTGAACATGAACCATAGTTTAGCGAGTCTAAACTGATCAGTATTATTTCTTTTTGACTATCGGTACTCAGTTGTGATTTTTCGGTGATTTAGATTTTGTTTACGCCCGAAAACCACTCGCTCAATCAGAGCATTTACGCCTGGCAAGATTCAAATTCTACAATTTTCTTCAAATTACCGAATGGAATGCTTGAAAATTCCAATTCATTTTTCATCGATTTTAGTGTTAACGTATGCATTAAAAAAAATGGACTAATTTCGGATGGCGATGATAATTTATAGGAACAAATTTTCTTTAAATCTGACGTTTATTATATCTACAACAAAAATGATTCAAGGCTATTGGCTATTATTCGCAGCAGCAGCACTGTCAAGCAACTTGATGATTTTTCCATACTGCAAGCTCCACCCACAGTGAAGGAGTTGGACATTCTGAGGCACTTTGTGCCCGCCAGATATAGCCGATCTGGAATTTACAATATCATCTCTTTGCCGCTTCTTAAGCCGGGAGATCGAAGCAACCGGCCAAACGGTGGAGAAGAATCTGGCCAAAATGGACATTCTTATGCGGAAGCGTCAGACTAGACCGGCCGTATCTGATCAGCAGGCAATCACCCAGAAGGAGTAGCTTGAGATGCTGGTGAAAAACTTCTTTCCGGCGAAAAAAGTGAAAAACTTTTTTCTCAGCCCATTATGCCAAAAGAACACTGGAGGATGGATAGGCTGGAGATAAACATTGTCGCGAAGACCACCAACCTTCCCAACATTCCCCAGCTGCGCCCGATAGAAAACTTTTGGGCGAATGGCCAGAATAGAGAGACAGACGACCACCAAAGCCAAGAAAAGGTAAAATAACACGCCGATATACATCTTTTCATCGTCCATGGTTCAGGTTCCGACCATCTACCGTAAGACCGCCCAGCGCTTCATTTACGATACTTCATCAAACAACTCTGCCTCTTCCTGTCTAGTATACACTAGTTCTTCCGGCTTATTTAAACCGTTGAGCCCTGACCGAGCTAGGGGACCAAAGATGAACTTTTCGTCTGACTCACGTTGGTCCCTGCGGATCAATAGGGGACTTTTATAAAAATCATTTTCCAATTTTGTTGCTGTCGTTTCCAGTTGACACTCTCTAAACAAAAAGTCCAATGTCGGTGCGATGAAACCAGCTCAACGTATTAATCTTTGGATGAATAAGAAGGATGCAAGCAGTCAAAATGACTGCCTCTGGGCAATATAGGTATAACAACATTCTGAAATATTTGTGTCATTGAATACATAGTTGTTGTTCTAATTGAAATTTGAAAGCAGTCAAAATGACTTTCTTGGGCAATCTAGTGTTAAACGAGCAGTTTACTCTGCATGGACGAGTTATAAATTCCAACATATCGCAGTTTGGTCGAAACCACGTCGAACTAATTGGGAACAGGACCCATCCATCATGAACTTGTTTACAATTCATACGAAATTGATGTGGAATTGAAGGAGCAATAATTTACCATCTGGTTCTACAGCTATGAAATACCAGCATATTGTTTTTTAATGCTTCGCATTTTATGGCATAAATTCTTAATTACTGATCGGCATCTTTCGAAACCTGTACGTATCGCAGTCAGTAACCGAATTAGAACGGAAATGCAGAGATCAGGCAGCGACGAGCCACCCAGTAAATGTTCCCGCCCGATGATGGAAAAACTGCCAGCGACTTGGAAGCTATTGTGAACGGTGGAGCCGAACGAGTCAGAGGTGGACGGCAGCTAAATGAAAGGGCTTCGGAGCGTCGGTAAGTATCCGGACGGCAACGTAGACTGGTCATCTGCGGTCTTTGATGGATGTACTTCGGCGGCGGCGAACTGGGATTCTGGTTTCCGTTGTTTCGATGGCGATGGCGCTGTGTTGTTTCTAGGCTGGTAGGACGATGTACTTTCGTGGGAGGTGACCGATTTTCCTTAAAAACAGCGTTCAGAAGTTCCTTTCAGTGATAACTCTCACTTGGTCATTGTATCTTTCATCCGTCTTGTCTGCATTTCGTTCCGTTATGACCGAAAGCCCAGCATTTGGAACATTGCATCGGCTACGGATAGTAAGACCTAGCCTCGCTCTGACACGTCAAAGCCGATCGTTTACGAGAGAGCTAATGATTTCTACCCCGGTCATTTCACTGGTCTGCAACTCAGAACAACAACGCGCTTAATACAGTTGAGGTACTGATGGTACGTTTCCTTGTTTCGCTGTTCCGACGCTTAGATTGGTCATTATAACAGTCTTTCCGTTTGTTTACGGTTCCGCAATTTCAGTGCGAATGTCGCACTGCCACCCTAGGAAAAAGCAGAATTTTATTGATCAACAATGAATACCACCATCACCAACATCTTTACGGTGCAAAATTTCAAAATTATAAAAATTTACAACGCGTTTGTATAGTTATGAAACAAAAAATAATGTATGTAGGTACCTCCACAAGTTCATAAATGAGTATTTCACATCGGCTTTTTGTAATCGTAACATCCTTCAAACCCTCACGACAGGCACTCATACTTCTTCTTGCAACTTCTGCGTGGGATATCTCTTCGTTGTGGCCTCAAAAGATCAATGAATGCCTAATGCTAAAGTATACCAAAAACGCGTGTCAACGCGTCGCGAATGATAAGCCGCAGCAGAGGCTCGATAAAGCTGTAGCTAACCCGCAGTATGTGGTTTACTTCATTGACATCCCTTTATCAAGCCCCCTGTAGAGGCGAATGAACTTCTAGTTTATAGCCTCTTTTATACAAACATCCATCGAGCCCCACTGCGGCTTATCATGTCATTGCGAAAGAACCGCTTAATATGATTCCTTTGATGTTTTTAGTTGAAAATATGTAAAGTAATTTATGAAAAAAAAAATCAATTTAGTAAACAATTGTGAACTAAACTCGAGTCCACCATGAGTAACCATAACCATAGAGTTTTCCATCTTACTAAACATAGAGGTGAGAAAATTGTTTATATATGATTTCAAAAATATATTTAAGAATTCGGCTCCCTTAAACTTATGTAACTGAGCATGTTAAATAAACGAATTTAAAAAAAAATAGCTAAGATGTTGATTCACTATTCTTCCCGAAATTCCAATCTTACTACTGGGAACTATTGCTTGTGCACCATATAGATAGCAATTCCCAGAAGTATTCTTATCACGTTCAAGCGACATGTATATTTCTGGTTATCTGTTCTAGTTAAAGTAAAACATTTGATATCAATCACTCTTTTTTGGTTTGACGAAAGTATTCATATGTTGCACATTTATGTTTATGGAAAAAACCTTAAAGCTGAGAAAGTTTACCTGATATTTTATGTTCATTTTGACCCATAAAACTAAGTTGAAGATCGCGGCTTATTAAAACATTCACTATCGCACGTTTTATTTCACTTGTCACTTGCGTATAAAAATTAACCAAATATATTCCGAATATTTGTACATTTTTCACAAGTCTGACCTCAAAATTCTAAGCATATTTTTAGTGTGCGAAGGATCGCCCAGCTGATGTTCTACCAGCGCGGACATACGTCGACAGACGCCGCTTCTCGAGGCTTTCCGTCAATAAACCACAAACACATGCACTGATTAACAGGAGATGGCCTTTGCGCAGGATCAAGAACCGAAAGTAATTCGCATTCTGACGTTTGCACTAGTCATACTGCATTAACACTCGTTTGGCACTCTCGTTTCTGTGTATCGAATTCTTCAACAGCAATGCAATTTTCGCGACGTTCAATCATATGGCCGACGCCAAGGGAGGCAAAAATCTATGCTTCACGCTTTAGTGAGCACTCTGTAGAAAAACAGCGTAAAGTAACTGAAATGAACATATCGCGAAAACAGAGAGTGTTCGCATGATATACAAACACTTCTTCGCGAGTCTGGGTAAGAGTTCTAACTGAATCTCTGGACTCAACGTTAAATGATTAACGCCGCGCACGCCGAAACGGATGGAACTGAAGGACTGAATTAAAAATAAACCAGAACGCTCCAATGAGGAAGCTGAAAAACGATCGTCTGCCAACAACTACGTATGATAAACCTCACGCAATGGGGAAACTATGCTCAGAGTGTGTACGAGACCACGCTTTTACATGTGCTTCGCGATGTAGGAGAGAATGGAAAATTGTCTGTTTATTTTCCTCACTTTTTGCAGAACTCATTCACAAATTCGATTTTTTGACGTAGGACTACGTCTTTCATTTCTATACCGGGGTGTAAAATCAAAGTTTCGAAAACGAAAGCGTTACGCCGAAGACCGAGATTTTGAGCGTTAATAGCTCCTAAACAACTGAACGAAATGGTATGATAAAGACTTCATTCGAAAGATAAAATGTCTGCGCGTTCTATACTTGTTACTTTTTGATCCAAAAACTTGTTTCAATAGTCTTAAAATTGCTTTCAAAACAGGCTATCGAAATCACCAATCGGTATATAAGCGAGCGCCGCTCGGAAATCCACTCATCATCATTATTAGTTCATCATCATTCGGCATCGGACTGTTGAGCAGTCCAGTTCACTTTGCTTTCGCTGCGCTTCGATCTAAGATTGGACCCCACCAGTGGTAATCCAACTTGGATATCGTCGTGTGGTTTTTTCTTTTCGTTTTTCGCGTTATTCGTATCGTGTGTTTTCTTCTTACCGCGTCATAAATTTGACGCTTCGCGTAGTGTGTGATGAGCAAGAAGAAGAGGAAGGCAGGCTCGAGCCCTGCAAAAAATGATCGCATTGCCAGGGGCAATAAATTTTCAAGGCAAGCGTCATCTAATGATGCACGCGATGGTGGCGCGGTGAAAAGTGCCCGCACAGAGTCGAGCCTTCGCGACTGTGACACCGCATCGAACGGTACTGAAGTAGGCGACTTCGGCGCGACGGTTGAAAATGCAAACTCTGCTACTGAGGCAGCATCCAAAATCAAACTCCCTCCGCTGGTGGTGAAGGCGGTCGCTCTCGACAAACTCATCAGTGAATTTGCATCGATGGGCGTTAAAGCAGAATATAAGCTATGTGGCATCGGCACTAAAGTTTTCCTCCGTACGCGGAATGAATTTGATCTGGTCGTGGCGTTTTTGAAGAATGCCAATATTGAGTTTTTCACCCACGACATCCCGGGGGACAAACCCTTCAAGGCTGTTAATCGCGGCCTGTCTAACTACGACCCGAAGACGATCACCGCTGAACTCAAGGATCGGTTTAAGCTAGTCGTGACCGCCATTTACCGGATGAAACGTAGAGGTGAAAACGAGAAATGTACCCGGACTGTCTGTTTCTGGTGCACTTTCAGAAAGGGACGGTGACGCTGAATGCCCTCAAAGCGATCCGCTCTCTTTTTTCCCTGAGAATCCGATGGGAACCTTACCGTGGCGGCCGTCGCGACGTCACCCAGTGCCAGCGGTGCCTGAATTTTGGACATGGCACCCGCAACTGTAACATCAAACCTCGCTGCAGCACGTGTGCTAAGGACCACGCCACTGGTGACTGCCCAGTGGACAAAGCTGGTAAAGTGGAGTACAAATGTATCAACTGTGGCGGCGCTCATCAGGGTTCGGACCGGCAATGCCCGAAACGCGAAAATTTCAAACATATCCGCAAGCAGGCGTCTATCAACAATCAACCGGGGCGGAAGAAGGAGAAGTCGTTTAGAGCAGAAGATTTTCCTCCGCTTCGCCCCACTCAGCAAACAACTCATCCAAGCGCTCGGGATCGAGCTGCCCCTCCTCAACGTACCTCCGGCGAGCCCGCCGGACAGCGTACGCCTACCACCCCCCCCCTGGATTTTGGCGCCCACCACAAACTGAAACCAACTCCGAAAAGTTCACCCCGACGGAGCTACTGGAAATTTTTGACAAGATGACGACCGCCCTCCGCGCGTGCCGCAACAAGCCCGAGCAGATGAATGTGCTTGGTAAGTTTATCATTGAATATGGCTCTTAGGTCTCTGAAAATTGCCACTTGGAACGCTTGCTCGATAAGAGCAAAAGCCATCGAGTTTGCCGATTTCGTCGGCAGACACAGCATCGACGTGGGTCTGCTCTCAGAGACCCACCTAAAATCCGGTGACAGTTTCTGGCTGCCGGATCACAACATCATCCGGCTTGATCGCACCAGCTCTAGGGGGGGCGGTGTTGCGGTCATCGTACGGAAAGGCCTGAAGCTCAACATACTTCCGCACGTTCGCACGTCGGTCATCGAGGCGATTAGTGTGGAGGTCGCATTGACAAACGGCAACATCCATTTCATTGCCGTGTACTGTCCTCATCAGTGTCCGAACAGCAACAGGATGGCGCGTCAGTTCCAAAATGACTTGACTGCCATCACTCGCACCTCTTCTCGCTTTGTTGTTGGGGGTGATCTCAACGCCCGCCATGAGGATTGGCGGAACTACCGACAAAATCAAAACGGGCGGCTTCTCTTCGACCACGCGCAACATGGGCAGTATGCGGTACAGTTCTCGGACGAGCCAACCTTCACCTCACCTGCGGGAAATCCATCGACTTTGGACATCTTCCTTTCAAACATCATGCTGACCAAGCCGGTGGCGGTAAACGAGCTCAGCTCCGATCACCTTCCGGTGGTTGCTGAAGTAGGGGTCAACATTGTTCCAGCCATCTACCTTCGAAAGGATTACCATCACGTCAACTGGCTGGCGTTTGGAAGGATGGTGAACCATCACCTCGAGGAGAACCCGCTGCTGCATTCAGTGGAGGACATCGACCAAGCATTAGAGGGACTTCAATACGCCATCTCCGTGGCTGATGTGGCGTGTGTGCGGCGTGTTCCTGTGAGGGGTAAGTTCGTTGCTATTGACTCTCACACTCAACTCGAACAGCAGGTTGCGCAGTGCGTCCAAGAACTAGATACCTCCCCATGTGCCATACCTCGGGAAGATAAGGTCAATGCAGAACAAGTTCGCTCAGCGCTGAAGGCCACTAAGAATATGAAGGCTCCCGGGTTTGATGGAATCTTCAACCTGATCCTGAAAAGGCTCACTCCCAAAGTCTACTCGCTGCTCAGCAACATCTTCAATCGATGCTTGGAATTGCACTATTATCCAAGCATCTGGAAAGAAGCGAAGATCGTGCCGATCCGCAAACCCGGGAAGGATCCAACTCTACCTTCAAGCTACAGACCTATCAGCCTCCTTTCAGCGCTGGGCAAACTTTTTGAAAAAATCATTTTATTCCGATTGCAAAAATTTGTTGAGATCAACAACATCCTCCTGCCTGAACAGTTTGGGTTTAGACGGGTGCATTCGACTATCCACCAACTAGTGAGAGTGATGAACACCATCCAAAGGAACAGGGCTGTATCCAAGTCCACAGCCTTGGCACTGTTGGATGTCGAAAAGGCTTTCGACTGTGTCTGGCATGACGGGCTTGTATATAAGCTCTGTTCCTTTAACATTCCAATTTATCTCGTGAAAATCATCCGGTGTTACCTTCAGCAAAGGTCGTTCAGGGTATCGTTGAATGGCTGTTTGTCAAACACATTTTCCATCCAGGCAGGGGTCCCGCAGGGAAGTCTGCTGGGCCCTTTGCTGTACAGCCTTTACACCTCTGACACTCCTCCCCTGGGAGATGGCTGCGCGTCCTTTCTGTTCGCAGATGACACCGCAATTGCCGTCAAGGGGAGGATGCCTCGTGAAATAACAAACAGGCTTCAACGATGCCTTGACGCCTTTGTTGAATATGCTAACATATGGAAAATTAAAATCAATGCCTCCAAAACCCAAACAATCATGTTCCTGCACAGGCAGTCTCCCAAACTCAAACCTCCTCCATCTTGCGTTGTGGTGATGAATGGCACAAGGGTTGGGTGGTCTGCTGAAGTAACATATTTGGGGCTAGTGATAGATCAGAAACTCCTCTTCCGTCAGCACGTGGAGAAGAATTTGAATAGGTGTTCCGCTTTGGTTCGATCTCTGTACCCTCTGATCTGTCGACGATCCCGTCTCTCAAAGGTGAACAAACTGGCCGTCTACAATCAAATCATAGCTCCTGCCATCCTTTATGCAATTGTGGTGTGGGGGTCATGTGCTCAGACTCACAGGAACAAACTCCAAGTGGCGCAAAATCGTGCATTGAGGATGATTCTTGATCGTCCTTTTGACACAAGGATCTCGGATCTACACCAAGAGGCTAATATCCAAAAACTAGATGCAATTATGTATGAAACAAAAGCTAAATTTGTTGAGAAATCTAGATCCTCTGAATTTGACCTGATAAAAAATTTGTATATAGTAGATTAGTTAGTTGGTTATTAGTTAGTTAGTTAGTAGTTTATAAGTAGTCTCTTTCAAATTTAATTTCAAACAATACCATTAAAATGGTGAACAACTGTCAAATTATAAATAAGGAACTTTTGCTTAACAGTATGATTTTAAATCCAAAAGCTGAACCGAAGATGTAAAGCCCAGACTGTGTCACTTGAACTGTAAAATATGTATGCAAATAGCAAAACATCTGAATAAAAATGCATTTAAGTTTAAAGTTAAGAAATCCACTCAGTTCTAATTGAACAGCGATTGGAGCATGTTGTCGCTGTTGTGGTGAAGCTCTTCGTTTATCATGAAAGCGCGGATGAACGGTGTCACCAAGAGCCTGTTTGTGCACCCTAGGCCAGAAGGGAATCCATCAGGAGGAGAGTGATGCCACAAACGGTTCCCCGGGAAGACATCGCTACACACACATACACGCGCGGAATTCTTTCCGTTTGGATGCCATTCAGCATTGAGAAAGTTCCGGAAAGATCTAATCTTTTCTGGAAAATAATCTGCCAGTTCCTCTGGGAATTTAAAAATACATTCATGTGAAAGAGTTTATTTGAATGTTTTCTATCCATGTAACACTGTGACCAAATATTTTTCAATCGAGTACTATTAACAGGTGGTTATCGAGTTAGTATTAACCACTGGTGGGCTTCCAGTATCGAGGAAAATGTGAAAATATCTAATCGTTACTGAAAATAATCTGCCAGTTCCTCTGGGAATTTAAAAATACATTCATGTACAAAAGTCGATTTAAATGTTTTCTATCCATGTAACACTGTGACCAAATACATTTGGTTTTGTGATTTTTCAATCAATCGTAATTAACAGGATAGCTTCAGAAGATTATTCTTCCCCATCAGTAGGATATTTCCGTATCCAATATTGTATGCGCCCGCAATCGATTATTGCTCAGTCGCCGAAAGTTCCGAGCTCAGAGAGTTCATTCCCCTCTAGTTTGTCTTCCAAATTGCCATCGTAAACCACACCTTCTCTCGATTCAATCACACACAAAAAGCATACTTAAGCGATATTCTGGTGGTGAGACACATTCATTTTTCGTGAGGACATCGACAAGACACCATCGTTGCCTAACGTGCTAGAAGAGGTGGACGGCGAAGGATCGACACATATACGCGCAGAATTCTTTCCGTTTGGATGCCATTCAACATCGAGAAAGTTCCGGAAAGATCTAATCATTGCTGGAAAATAATCTGCCAGTTCCTCTGGGAATTCAAAAATACATTCATGTGAAAGAGTTTATTTGAATGTTTTCTATCCGTGTAACTCTGTGACCAAATATTTTTCAATCAAGTGCTATTAACAGGTGGTTATCGAATTAGTATTAACCACTGGTGGGCTTCCAGTATCGAGGAAAATGTGGAAATATCTAATCGTTACTGAAAATAATCTGCCATTTCCTCTGGGAATTTAAAAATACATTCATGTGCAAGAGTTGATTTAAATGTTTTCTATCCATGTGACACTGTGACCAAATACATTTGGTTTTGTGATTTTTCAATCAATCGCAATTAACAGGATAGCTTCAGAAGATTATTCTTCCCCATCAGAAGGATATTTCCGTATCCAATATTGTATGCGCCCGCAATCGATTATTGCTCAGTCGCCGAAAGTTCCGAGCTCAGAGAGTTCATTCCCCTCTAGTTTGCCTTCCAAATTGCCATCGTAAACCACACCTTCTCTCGATTCAATCACACACAAAAAGCATACTTGAGCGATATTCTGGTGGTGAGACACATTCATTTTTCGTGAGGACATCGACAAGACAACATCGTTGCCTAACGTGCTGGAGGAGGTGGACGGCAAATGATCGACACATACACGCGCAGAATTCTTTCCGTTTGGATGCCATTCAGCATCGAGAAAGTTCCGGAAAGATCTAATCATTGCTGGAAAATAATCTGCCAGTTCCTCTGGGAATTCAAAAATACATTCATGTGAAAGAGTTTATTTGAATGTTTTCTATCCGTGTAACTCTGTGACCAAATATTTTTCAATCAAGTACTATTAACAGGTGGTTATCGAGTTAGTATTAACCACTGGTGGGCTTCCAGTATCGAGGAAAATGTGGAAACATCTAATCGTTGCTGGAAAATAATCTGCCAGTTCCCCTTGGAATTGAAAATTACATTCAAGCGAAAGAGTTTATTTTAATGTTTTCTATCCATAAAATAGCCATATAATACATTTGGGTTTGTGATTTGTCGATCAAGTACAGTTAGCAGGTTAGCTTCTGAAGATTATTCTTCAGAACAAGGTTTTTCGTATCCTTTATTGGATGCATAAAACCTTGTGCCTCCAACGTAACGCTCTCGTTTTCGAAGTCTCCCAAATATTCATTTTTTCATTCATTCAGAATGGATTTAGATTCAACTTCGAACAAATGATCTCTAAATCAACGATAGTTCTACGTCACCCTTGCGGTTATACCATAGATATAACCCACTTCCTGTTTTTTCACAAACTTGATATGCTGTCCACATACCAGGTGAACAGAAAAAGCACGGTTTCAGACACCACCCTCTCCTTCCGCCGACAAGCGTGGACATTTCTTATACTCCTCCTCCCTTTGTCCACATGGGCACTCCTTATTTTTTTAAATACTAGAAAAAATTATGAAATTGCGTTTGAACTTCATTTGAGGTTTGTTAATACTTTATGTTTATGTTATGTTCTTCGAAAAACAAGCAAGTTGAAGGATTGTATCCGAACCATAACCGCATAGTTGACGTAGGATTAATTTACGATCTTTGTTCTATATTGACTCTGAATATTTTCGACCAAGATATGGTAATGTTCAAAAACTAAAGAAGTCATGAGTCATGGCTGTGTTACTTGTAATGTGTTAGGAATATGCCCTGTATTACGTTAGGGTTGAAGGTGGTCCCAAATCTGTATTTTTATCGTTATATAATTTGTGCACAGTACCAGACTGCCCATGTTTGTATAGGAGACGTAAACGATAAAATGAACAAAATCGACTTTTCCGCTGTTTCGCATTCTACACAACGTAATACGTTTGCTCAACATGCAAACAATCATTTTTTGTTCGTAAACATTTGAGCTATTTCGAAAAAACATTTCCGAAAAATCACTGTTTGTCCGCATAACAGATGTAGTTCCACACAGCTGTGATACATCGCTCGGAAATTAACAATAACCAATATCATGTGCTACAAGCTAAATTTACATTTGAATCACACTCTTTGTATAGTCCAAACATGCCTTCCATGATAGTGTCTTATCACTCAGTGTTTCCTAATAAATGAATGTAAGAAATCATTGAAACGCTGCTCATATGGTCGGTGTTAAGTCAGACCGGACCATGTGACATTTTTATGATTTCGAGAAAAACGAACATAAAGTTTTATGCTCTGTAATTTCCAAAGCATTTAATTTTTTCGTTCAATATTGTTCTCAGAAATGTTAGCTACTCTCTGGCAATACTTTGACGTATGATAGTTGTAAAGAAACATCAAGTATCATGCCAAAAAATGCAGTTATTTGGCTGCCTATATGTACATGGTCCATTCTGACTGAACCAAATGAAGCATTTTTCAAAAGTTGGTTCACTATGACTGAACAATTTCGAAATATTTCTCAATCAATTAACAGTTGTGAGTCAAAGTGTGCCATTCTGCTATGAAAATTAGAGCGAGAGGATTGTGAGTTTGGCACTGCATAAACATTTGTGTGCGTTCAGCATTATAGTATCTGCCATCTACTGTTGGCATGAATATGATTGCACGGCAAACATGTTAAGCATAAACATCCCATTTTCAATCATCTTAGACAGTATTCGTCAATTCAATCGTCAAATTTGAATTTATTGTCATCGCTACAGAATAAATCGCACTCTGAAATAGTACATTTTGAAACAAGAAACCAAGCAAGAAACCATGCTAATCTTATATTATATTTTACGCGACCAAGTATCAGGTTATGCTTTTCCTAAACGAAGCTTGATGTCTAATGAACCTGTTCTCGAATCAATTCCGTGCTCCTATGAGTAATAGATAACGGTACTTATTATCAAACAAAGTGATCACCCACACAAAATAACGCACAGTGCGTTGAATGCATAAGAATGTGGGACAAAAAATCATAACAGCAGAATTTAGCCATTGTAACACTTTGGTGTGATGAAAAAGATTGTTCATAAATATCAGAACTACTGTTTGCATAAATGTCTCATGTTATTTGAATAATCGTATAAGTGTCTCAAGCGACAAAATCTTTGTTCATCTATAGTGAAAACTTTTGATCATTTCGGATACACTGAATTCATTATTTGAGTAACTGGTTTGAATTATGTTGACGTAGTGGTTAATAAGAGCAGAATAATTGTTTGCATAAGTGTCTTATGTCATCTGAATAATCTGTAAAATAAACTTTGTTAAAATTGAAAAGTGCTGATCTTTTCGGATACACATTGACATCAATTACACATTTATTGCATTAATGACAAAAATGTCTCATATTCAACGGATAATAAAAATAAAATTATCTATTAATTATACTTCATATTATTTACTCTTGCAGACTATTTCGAAAGATTCCGCACAAAACAAAGTTCACAAAATAAATAAAAAAATTATAGGAGGTTGTGTCCAAGATACGACCGCATTGTTGACGTAGAACTATACTATTATTTTATATAAGTCGTCATACATTGGTCGCTTGAAACTACTAGAAATATAAACACTTCTCATCATTTTGCGCTCGAAAAAAGTTGCATTACTTTCTCATGCTCGAGAGAAGCGCAGCTGTCACCCTTAGTGGAGGAAGTTTTGCTACTGGCAAGCGAAACCTAATTACATACAAAATTCCAGAACGACATTTACTTCTTGGTGACTAAACAAACGAAATAAACTCTTTTTGGTCATAACAACCTCGAAAACAGTAGCAATGCTTCATTATGATCAATATTAGCGCAAATGCAATCCTAGTTGAAGGCAGTTTTGCGACTGGCATGCGAACCCAAATGATTCCAGTAAGACATTCAAGATGCTTGATATTCCCCAAATAATTTTCTGGCGCACAAACTTAACGCCTGCTTCGCCATAATGTCAGTTTGATACATTGATGCATTCTCAAAGGCACCAACGAAGCACTTATGATGACGGATAACAAACAATGTTAACTGCTTGGAAAAAGACTGAATTATGCCACACAGCTTGTACACTGCTGTAACACCCACCGATGCGAATTCGCTGATGAGTTTGTCAAGAGCGACCGCCTCACCACCAGCGGGGGAGCTTGATTTTGGTTGCTGCCTGGGTAACGACGTTTACATTTTCGACCGACTCTCCGAAATCGCATACTTCGCTTTTGTTCGTTGTGGTGTAACACTCGCGAAGGCTCGGTTCAGTGCGAGCGCTTTTCACTGCACCAACATCGCGTGCATCATTAGATGACGCTTGCCTCGAAATTTTATTGCCCCTGGCAATGCGTTCGTTTTTTGCAGGGCTCGAGCCTGCCTTCCTCTTCTTCTTGCTCAACACAGACTACGCGAAGCGTCCAATTTATGACGCGGAAAGAAAAACACACGATACGAATAACGCGAAAAACGAACAGATCTTTAAGTTGATGAAAGTTTGCCTCAGCGAGATCCACTGTTTATAATCTAGGCAAGTATTCCCCTTCATTCTTCTACTTTTCCTTTGTTCACGGAGACTTTAAATCCTACGATTTCCCCTCCGTTGGTCGTCGATAAGTTGCTCGTTATTGACAGCTCTGTTCGGGAAAGCACACAAATGGACAGAACAAATGTATGGGAAAATGGAAACGCTTAAAGTTTTCATGAATTTTAACCATTTACAAACCAAGGGATTCTTATGTATAGCATATTAAACAAATCTTACGGAATTTCCGATTCTTTTAGTATGTAAATCGCCAAAATCCGTTCGCGACAAAAATAGTTATTAACGTTAACTTTATTTCATAAAAACGTGACCTATTTTATGATTTGGCATCCTTCCTGAAAGACGTAGTTCTACGTCAAAAAGTTTACTTTTCATAATCTTGCATGTATCACTGCTTTTCCAAAGAAAGTGTTTTGTTGGTGTGCGTTATATAGTCTGATTTGTTTATATTCGCGACGATAAATGTACAGTGTCGACGTCTAATGGCGATATTAATGCTTGGGAGGTAAATTATTCTCTATCAGATCAGCAGGGCCAAGTGCAGTGTAAAAATATAAAAGTTTGAATGAATGTTTTCACTTCATATTGTTTTATTACTTAAAACATGTAGTTCTGACACTTACTTAACCATTTGTCGATGCATTTCCTGGTTTTTCCACAAATAATTACTATTATAATATAAAATCATCATTAGCCACAGTTTTCGTTCAATATGTTTTTGTGATATCGAAAAAAACCTCTTATTTCATCACATGAAATAAATGTTCGATACGTTAAAGTAAATTTTCATTCATAATTTTGATTTTGAAAGCAGGTTTATTCCACCTGAATATCCATCATTATTTTCGCCTCCCAATGAAAGCACACGTAGCTTAATGCCGTCTGCTCGAATATACTTTCAAAATCAGAATCCGAATTGGATTACGATTCCAATAATACAAAAGCAAAAGCAGCAGGTTTTTCATCTTCATAGTTTTAATTTTTTGATTTTCCAAAATATACTCGGAACTTGACAGTTCGGTATAGTTGTATTGGTGAACCCGAGTGCTAACCCGTGAAACATCTCAGTGCGAAACTAACAGCTTTCGGGGCGAACCAGTGCGACACTGAGTGCGAAACTGACTGAATAAAAAAACGTTTTGACAGCAGTTAGTGCGGCACTGAGGTTGAAACTGAACAAAAACGAATTCGCTAATAGTTTACGTCTTCTCATGCCTACCAAATTTTTTGTGCATAATTTCTTGTAAATCGTTGAGCCGTTTTGGAGGAGTTCAACCACGAACATCGTGACACGAGAATTTTATATATAAAATAAATGGATTTCTGTCTGTCTGATACTTATGGACTCGAAAACTACTGAACCGATGGACATGGAAATTTGTATGTAGGGGTTTTTGGCGCCGGGGAAGGTTTTCATGATAGTTTGAGACCCCTCCCCCTATCTAAGGTAGGGGGGGGGTAGCTGCCATACAAATGAGACACAAATTTCTGCATTACTCGAGAAGTAATCAAGCAAGAAAACTAATCAAACTTAGCATATAGAGGTTTTAGGGATCGATAAACGTTTCTATTGTAGTTCGAGACTCCTCCCCCTCTCTAAAAAGGGGTTTCATACAAATGAAACACAAATTTCTGCATAACTCGAGAACTAATCAAGCAAATTGAGCCATATTTGGCATGTGGAGGTTTTGCGGGACACGAAACGTTTCTCCCATACAAATAAAACACAAATTTGTGTATAACTTGAAAACTAATCAAGCAAATGGAGCCGAATTCGGCATGTGAAGGTTCTAGGGGGCACGAAACGTTCATCGTTCATCGACACTCCTCCCCTCTTTCTGAGGGGAGGGAACAACGACGCGTTGCGGCGGTTGTTCACCTCTTTCTGAGGGGAGGAGGGTTCTGGTAGAAGTACTAGGAATTTTATAGTAAAAGGTAAATTCAACTGGGTCGATTAGAAGATCAATCAATGAACAGTTCTGCGGTTGGACCCATGAACTTGCACTTAGTAAGAAAACGTGAATGTTTGAAGGTATTGATAACAAAAACCAAATTTTGGGCGGGACGAAGTTTGCCGGGTCAGCTAGTGTTCTATAAATCCTTTTCCCTCACCTTGGACAAGCGTGAACATTATCGTAATCCCTACCTCCGTTAAGTTGTTTACGTGGTATGTGGACAGCCCATAAGTGGTAATTTTGAAGATTAGTGCTTTAAGTGCAAAATGTGATAACAATTGTAGCTCGATATCGACTGTTTGTTTTTATTGTATTTCCCTTGACTTATGCTAAATTGACATTTATTTTTATAAAATGAAGATATGAAGGAATGGATGGTATCTTTAACATTGGCTCAAAATCACAGAATTACATCGGATTTGTCATTGTTAAGGGGTCTACTTATTTCGAATTTCTTTTTATATTGTACATTGATTCCAGAAAACACTTTTTCCGTGCCCTCACAAGTACACACTATTTTCTACAAACTTTACTTTAAAAGTTCTTCAGCTTCGTTTTTATCCTTCGGTTTCTGGATAGGCTTAACACCGGTGGCTCCTTTTTTGCCGTATAACATGTCAGAAAACAGACCAGTAAACACCAGGATTGCGCCAAACCATTGCCTTCCGGTTAGGCTGTTCCCAAACAGCAAAACAGACGCAAGCACAGTGAAGAACTTCCGTGTGGTCGTCACCACCGAACATGCGAGGGCACCGAACGATGAGACCATCATGAAGATGAAAAGCTGTCCCATAGCTCCTGCCAGAGCTAGCGTGGCAAGATGCGCCAGCATTTGGGGATACTTGGTTGCGAACGCAATGAACTGCATTCCCTCGCCGGTTACCAAAAGTGGCACGATCACGAAGATGGTGCTCCATCCGTTCATTGCCAGCATCATGTGCTGAGCGGAAGGGGAACTATGCTGCCGCATTCGTTCCTTAAATGGGAAAAAATGAATTTGTATATTAAATGGTAAGAGGGGCTTCAAAAAAGAAACTTACTTGAATAGCGCCAATGAGTCCATCCATTGTAAGGCTCATAATCAACAACAGTTGCCCCAGTCCTTCCTGCTCTAATGGAGCACTGCTTGATTTTCCCTCTTTAAACATAAACAACACAACTCCGATGACAATTAACAGCACAAACAAATATTTCTGCAATGTATAGGACTTCCTTCCGACGAGGACTCCAAGCAGCATCACAGGAATTGGCTTTGCTGACTTGGCTACGACCTGCATAGGATAGGCAACCCATCGGAGTGCCATGTTTGAACTAATCATCGCCAGCAGGTACGTGAGGGAACTACTTGCGTAGTAAACCTTTGGTGTCGTGTCTTGGTTTTGTGGCTTGGCAATAAGGATTGCTAAAACAACGAAAAAAAATACATTGAGCTGATATTTCTGTTACCATATATAGGATTTAATACCTTTGGCAAATATCCAGTTGCACAAACATTGTACACCAACAAGAGCCAGGACGAACGTGAATCGTTCTCCTCGCGTGCCATCATCCTGCAGTTCTTCCCCATACCGTCCACGGGTTATTTTCTCCTGAATGATGGCGAAATAAAAGTAACATACAAAAATACCCACAGCAGCAATTGCAAATTTCTGTTTATCGGACATTTTTGAGCTTAATCTCTTCGAAATAAATGCTGATCCGAAGAAATATACAACAAATCTCTAACAAATAAAAGCTAGCAAACACGATCGAAGACTAAATTTAACATATTTGTTTGGTGGATATGATCCCCAGTCCGTAAAAAAGTACACGTCAAGTCTTCGTTGACAGTGGCGTCACCAACTAAACATAAACAATGATAAAGTTTGTCGATGACAGGGGACGCGACGAACAGATGTTTAGTCGAGACACTTGTGAAGGTTGGAAAATGATGAAACAAGTAGCGCCGCACTGCGACCGGTTTCGTTGATACGATTTTTACTTTTGAGAATGAAAATAGAAAACTGCACTGAGATAATTTATTGCTAAATAAATCATGACAATTCATAATTCTCACTCTGATTTTTTTTATAAAGTTCATATTGTTTTTGTTTTAGAATTGACTGATTTACGCACAGTTCACGCGACACCTACATTAGAGCTAAGAACCACAAAAATGATGACGTATGTTTTTCTGTGCGCATAAAATAGACATTCGGTCGTAATTATTTTAATTAATTTCAATTTAAATTCGTTTTAACCATTAAATATCGCCAGTATCGTCAATACCATATTAAGTTGATTAATATTATTGATTATGCAGGGGATTCCGTTCGGCCGATACGAGAAGGATCTGCAGTATCTGAAACACAACATATGTCTCGGTTTCACGATTTTAGGGGCGTATGAATAAATTTAATAAATGAGGGGCTCAAAATGAAAGGGATGTAAGAGACATCATCGATTTCCTTACATCGACTCTCTCTTTTGGTCATAACTCAGCTCAAACCACATTCCCAGCTGTATTTATTTATTCATTTGTTCATTTATCCATTTATTAATTAGTTAATTAATTAATTAATTAATTAATTTATTTATTTATTTATTGTTCACCATCTTCGACAACGTCGTACAGACTGTTTACTTATATAATAAATCAATTTGAGCTTCTTATTCTAACACTAAATACAGTTTTGGTCAAAGTAAAATCAAACTCCTCTCAAATATCATAAAAGAAAATCGAGGGGTTTTATCCGAGACATGACCGCTTAGGACGTAGGACTACGCAATATTTTTTTTTAATTGAAATCGTTGAAATCACGAAAATTGCGCTGCTTTATTTCTAACTGCTTAAGCGATTTTTATATTTCGGTTTCACATGGAGGTGTTCAGATTCAACATGGAGTTTAAAGTTAGCCACTATTTAACTATATAACCGGACCGTGTTGTAAACAACAGTAATCGTCAGAACCAAAATGTCAGTAAACCGCAGCAATATTGGGTACATTGGCAATATGAGGGATTTGACGTTTTAGTCGTACCCCTGCAAAACAGTAACGGAGGTGCGTTCACATATTGCGTAACAGTAACGGAGGCGCGTTCGCATATTGCGTAACAGATGTAAAATAGATCGACTTTGACTTTTTGTTAAAAAATAAATAATTTCAACGTGAAATTTCAACAAATACTATTTCAACGTGTTAAATGAATTCTTTTTTTTATATTTACCATATTTTCTGAATAATGATAACAATGCTGATGGAGCAAATGTGTCTGGACCGGTAAATCATTTACGCACGACTCTTGGAGTTTTCATTTACGAATCAATCATTAACATATTTCGTTCATTAGATTAGGCGTCGTGCACAAATTACGTAACGCTTAAAACCCGTATTTTGGACCCCCTCCCCCTACGTAACGCAATTTCCTATCTCTAATACACAGAAAGTAACGCAACCTCGACCCACCCCCCGTCCCCCCCTTAACGCGTAACGTAATTTGTGCACGACGCCTTAAGAACTCTGCAGAAACTGTTGACAACTTTAAACACAACATAATCTCATACTACAATATTTATACTCATAAAAGAGTGGTGTGAACTTCGAAAACACTTGAAAATTCGCGCTACCATAGGGGTTATCTTCCCGCCCAAAACCTGGGTAATCAGTATTTGATAGTGTCCCCAGCGCGCTGATATTATTTGGAATAGAAAAAGCGTGTAAATATACACAGCTGCATAGGCTTTCCAATTTTCATTCGAACGGGGCGATGAATGGAGAGATAAACAGGATTAGATGGCAAGGATGAACTTTTCCTCCGAACGAGCAAGTTCATCAAAAAGAGAGTGCGAAAGAGATGAAGAAAGACGAGGACATTATGGGCGGAGCCTGTAACGCAGACGGTGTTAAGAGAACAACCAATCGGCTATGGTGTATGCTAGGACTTTGTGGTAGGGAATTAGGTGATATGTTGAGAGGAAATGTTTCATGTCTCATCCATGCGTTACAAATTCTAGTCTTCGACATGATATAATTTTCAATCGACATGTAGCTATTCGCTATGAATGAACAAGACAATTTTTGTCTAATGGTGAGGGAATTAGGAGCCTCAATTATTTTTTAAATGTTTCGCATAAAGGTTGTGAAGCTAGTTTTACAAACGAATGTATTTGCTTTATCACGCTCTATATATAAATTTCAAACGAGATCCCATCTATATCTGCGAAACTAAAAATGCAACAAAAAAGCATTTTAAGTGCAAAATGTCACCTTTCCTGAATCTTTTCGAAAAAGATGGATTATTAAAGTTTTAAAAAATGATCCTGCATAATTTAATCAGCGTATATACAGTACGGAATGTGATAAGTCGCATTTGTTTGACTTCGTCGGGTATTGACTGTGACTGGACGAACTTGTTGGAATACCTACATGAAAAATCATTAGATCATAAGTAAAAGAATAAATCGGTTATTTGCTTAAAAATTTGATACACGAAATACAGAAACGTTCACAAACCGTTTTGCATAAACATAAATTTCAGCATGAGGGCACCTTTATGCGCTACTCACTATCAGAATCGAAGATCATAACACAAACAATAACAACGAGAACCCTCCGATTTAGTTGAACCTTCCAGGGGTGCGCATCTCTCTCATCTAATGAGCTAAACAGCAAATTCTCTACCCACGTGATGACCAAATTTCTCAATTTATCCAAACTATCGACGGCGGAACAAGTTAGGTTCGAAAAACGCAAACAATAATATCTTAATTTTAGTTTACCGCATCGAAAAATTTCAATTTAATTTATGCAGCTGCATTTTCCGTGTTCAATGTCCCTTCACGTAAAAACGTTTGTGGTTAGATCCGAATCATTCGCATCATTCTGAGCCCTAGACGACGATGATGCGTTTGTGATGTTCATGGCTGGCTAATTCTTTTGATCGTTATCATCATTCCAGCGTGATTATCAACTTATGCCCAATCATCAGACGCACGTGAGTTTTGCAGTTTGTCTGATGTCCAACTGTTTGGTAGCTGGAGGTCTGTACAAAGATTTTTTTCCGGACGAGATGTTCAACCCGGTGAAATATTTATGACTACATTTCGCGCTTCAATACGTTCTAATGGCACAATCGATAACAAATTAGGTTCAAATAAAACACTCAGCCACCCTCACCTCTGAAACCACGCGCTGCCGAATAAGTGCAGCCAGCCTTTGCAGTCGAAAGCCACCAGGTGTCCTTCCCACGGAAAATATCCCCTCTTTGTACACATAATAACAAATTGACCCCTTTAAATGGAATGTCCCTGTACACACCTCTTATCGAAGAGGACATTATCTGTTTCCGAAACACACACAAGTGTTCGACCCGACATCGTTGCGGCGGTTCCTTTTCTTTCGACCGGAAGCGTTTAAATGCCATATGACAGTTATTTAATTGTTGGTGGTTCTTCATAATTTATATGTTATGCTTCCTTTTATTTCACTTTTGTGACACATGCGTATGTAGAAAAATGTTGCACATGGAGTGCTTGTTTTTCATACTTAATTTTGAACTAATGACGTTTTGATGCTTCTGAGAACGTAGTAATAAATAGTTGATATAGTACTGTATCATTTTTTAAATCTTTGGCCTTTTCTACTTTTCAATTCATAACCCGACCCGACTTCCTGTTACATCAAATAATGTCATGTAGGAGAAATCTAGGTAAAACCGACACCCTAAGATTTTTCACGTATTTTCAAGACCTTCCACGTTTCTTCGACTTCAAATCGTTAAAAAATCTCTCTTAAACTCTTCATGAACCATTCTACAGAATCTGTTGGTCATTTATTAGGTAGAACTAGAATTTTGATAGAATACAAATATGGTGTTTTGAGGAGAAATAAATGGGAGTGCGGGAAAAATCGGCACCTTGAGAAAAACTAATGAAAACTTGTTACTATAATTTCATAGCACTAAGTTGATATCCATATACTATGTGGACACTTGAACTATGTGGACACATGAACTATGTGGATGGAGGGAGAACGGAGGGAAATTAAATTGTACGGATTTCGAAAGACAAAAAACAACCAAAAAACTTGTATTTCGACTGCGAGAAAAAACTGTTCACTGATGAATTGGACTCCATAGCTTTCGCTGTTGTTGTAGCGTTGGGATTGCGGAATGAATGACTCGGATTCCGGTCTAGAAATCTCAGCCAGCAATAATGTTTTGACGTAGGGCTACGTCTTTTATTTTCTATATAGGAAGGGTCACTCTATGAAAAATGTAACGAAAAATTAAGGGTTTTCAAATGCATATTACGCAGAATCGTTATTGTTATATATGTTCTATTATATACCATTAGAAAAGAAATTTATTCAACAATTTTGTTGATTATAACACAAACAGTGAAGATAATTGAACTTAACTTTCCAGCGAATAAAGTGGGTATGCTTTTAGATTTGACTTGCAGCTGGCGCTGTGGAGGAAGAATAAAAATAACAACCTGTTTGCATACAATTCGGGCTGTAGTTTTCATAGTAGAGATTGATAAATCGTTCACGAACGACGCGAAAGAACTAGTTCACCAAAAAGATTGAAGGTAATTCGTCATATAAAATGGTTCCGAACGAATTGTTTGAGAACAAATGATGTGCTGCTGAACTGAATACGTGTAGAAAGCAGATTGCGTTGGACGGAATATCTCTGTCATGTAGGATATGATATTGAGTACAGGAAAACCTGTTTTTGTGCGGCTGATTATTGTGCGATTTCTCATTTGTGTGACTGTTTAGGTGCGATATAATTATTTGTGCGATTAGTTTGTGTAATTCAAGACCCGATGTCCTAATAAAATCGCACAAAAAGAGTCGTACAAACGAGGAATCACGCGAAAAGGGACCGCACAAAAACAGATTTACCTGTACGTTGGTAATGTCCAAAGTTTTGCAATGAAAAAACTATACTGGCTGCCGATTGAAAGGTTCAAAGCATCACACTCACACATACCAGATCGCGATATCTTATCCAGAAGTATTCATGACTTTATTTAGCCAGCTACATTTTCCCAATCCGCTTACCCATTCCGCTTGTTTTCATGTTGTCAGAAATAGGGTGACCAAAATTGTCGATGAAATAAAAATCTAACTTTCTTATCTTTATAGATAGAGGTAAATATAGTTCGTCAATATTGTAGCTTCAATTATTTAGGACATCTTTGTAGAACAAAGTTTTTCTCTATCTCTTGAAATAACCGATATAGCACCTTTTTTCTATGTTACGTTAGGGTCACCATGAAAAAAACTGTTTTTTTGCTCTAACTTTTATATTTCAAATTTTACATGCAAACTGTCTTCGAAAGACTTTTAGAGCTTACTTATACAAACATTTTTCTATGCAGAACTTGTCAATATCTCAACTTTACTCAAAGTTATTCATATTTCTTCTCAAAAAACATGCTTTTTTCATTTGTTTGTCATTCTTTCTGGGGCAAACATAAAAAATGTTTATTTACGGAATTTGAAAGAACAGATTTCACTCTATATAATATGTGATTTTTCAAACTATGTTATTTTTTGTGTTTGAGTAAATTAAAATTGAAATCATGAGTTTTTGGATAAAAACCCATCAATAACTTTGAGTAGGATTGAGATATAGACATGTAAGAGTTAGAGTAAAAAAACCAGTTTTTTCATAGTTACTCTAATGCAACTCAGATAGAAGGCGCTAAAAACAACTTTGTGGGAGATATTTATTTTTACAAAAACTGTCTAAGAAAAAGTTATTACATATGATAGAGCTCTCATTTTTATGTTATCAAAAAAAGGGTGACCAGAATTGTCGATGAAATGAAAAATCTAACTTTCTTATCTTTATAGATAGAGATAAACATAGTTCAACAATGTTGTAGCCCCAGTTATTTTAAACAACTTTGTAGAACAAAGCTTTTTTCTATCTTTTAAAATAATCCATTTAGCGCTTTTTTCTAAGTTGCATTAGGGTGACCATGATAAAACAAGTTTTTTCTGCTTTAAATTTTATATTTCAAATTCTACATCAAAACTGTGTTCGTACGACTTCTAGAGCTTATCGATCCCAACATTTTGCGATGCAGAACTTGTCTATATCTAAATCCTACTCAAAGTTATTGATGGTTTTTTACCCAAAAACTCATGATTTCAAATTTAATTTACTGAAACACAAAAAATAACATAGTTTTGAAAAACACACATCATGTAGAGTGAAATATGCTCTTTCAAATGCCGCCAATAAACTTTGTTTACGTTTGCCCCAGAAAGAATGACAAACAAATGAAAAGAGCATGTTTTTTGGAAATAAATATCAATAACTTTGAGTAAAGTTGAGATATTGACAAGCTCTACATCGAAAAATGTTTGTATTAGTAAACTCTAAAAGTCTTTCGAAGACAGTTTGCATGTAAAATTTTAAACATAAAAGTTAGAACAAAAAAAAAACAGTTGGTGACCCTAACGTAACACAGAAAAAATGCGTTATATCGGTTATTTCAAGAGATAGAGAAAAACAAAGATGTCTTAAATAATTGGAGCTACAACATTGTTCAACTATATTAATCTCTATCTGTAAAGATAACAAAGTTAGATTTTTTATTTCATCGAAAATTTTGGTCACCCTATTTTTGACAACATAAAAACGAGCGCTCTATCATGAGTAACAACTTTGTCTAAGACAGTTTTTGTCCAGAAAATAACTGTCGAGCTCTAAATACTAATTACCACTTAAATGCATCTCCTGGACCATTGCACAGTTTTTGTGATACTATACAATACACTCTGTCCAACTTCTATAAGACCAGGTGATAATCTTGCTGCTTTGTGTCATTGTGAACAAACAGTGCTTCAATTTATATACTAGTGTGTAGGTATTGGTGTCTACCATACACGGCATGATTTTCATGTGTGTGTGCAAGCGCCGAGAGTAAACCAAAGGTTTTGTATTTTTTAAGTGTCAAATTTCTATAACACCAGTTACATTTTTCCTTTGTTTTTGTTGCTTTAATCAATAAATTAGGAAAATGCCGAAGGGAAAAGTCCTCATGGAGAGAGAAGAGGGACAAATCAATGCATTTCACCAAGAAAATGTTTCTCGTCGGATTGGGCGATCCAATCAAGTAGTGTTCAATTATTTAACAAATCCTCAAGAATACGGTAAGAAGAAGAGAGTTTCATGTAAATCGAAGCTCTCTGACCGGGATACGCGGGAAATAGCTAAAACAGGTTCGAATACCTCAAAATCGCATGTGCAAATAAACAATATTTCGACTACTCAGCTGCTCTGGAGACAATTCGTCAAATTTTGGTAAAAAATCCTCACATAAAGAGGGCTTAAAAGGTTAAAACTCCTCATCTTACACCATCTCACATCGGAAGACGTCTGAGTTTTGCCAAAGCTCACATGAACCGACAGGTGGACATGGTATGTTGTTACAAAAAATGTTTCCAAAAGAATACATTTTGCTATATACCATAACGAAGAATTCTTTAATGTATAGGTTATCTTCACTGACGAAAACAAGTTCAATTTGGATGGTCCTGATGGTTTCAACGGGTACTGGTGTGATTTACGGAAGAAGGAACAGTATTTTTCAACCAGGAATTTTGGTGGAGCAACCGGAAAGCCCAAGATAGCTTTCACATCATTCAAGGATTGCACACATATTCTGGAATCTTCTCTTTTCCCGTTTTTGCATGGATATCGTCACAAAAAAATCACATTCCAGCAAAACAATGCTACTATTCATACCAGCAAGTAAACTAAGCAATGGATTAAGGACAAAAAACTTAATTTTTTGGACTAGCCGGCTCCCTCTCCAGACTTGAATCCTCTTCAAAATCTTAGGGTCCTTGTACGCATAATCTACACTGAGGGAAAACGGAAACCACGATTGAAAAACTCAAGGTCGCCGTTTCGGAAAAATGGAAAAATATCGAGAAATCCGTTCAGCAGAATTCGATAAATAATATTCCAACACGAATTTTCAAGGTTATTAGTCGAAATGGCTAGGTTACCAATTATTGACATGTAAATCAGCCTATCGTTTTGAATTTTTCATTGAAAATACTTATGAATTTTGAAGTGGCCTTATAGAAACTGGACAGCTGAAATTATCATATTTGTGCACAATAAATAAACAAACAACTCTTTTGAACGGAACTGACGTTAAATATACTTTATTCTGAGCAGTCTACAATGTATGAATGTATCTTGTTGAAATTCTAATTGTTTGTGTTGCAACGAAGTAGAATCAGGGTGGTCTTATAGAAGTTGGACAGAGTGTATGAGCTTGATTTAGTGATTCAGTGTTTCAACAAAAATGCTCAAAAATGCCTTAACAGTTGCCTTTTTAATGTGTCCGGTCCAGCGGATTTTTTTTTTGTGCAACCTTCGAATCGAATCGATTTTTGTAGCATCTTTGGGATACGGAACACGTTCTCCAGTACCTGTAAATTCCCATCGTAGAAAACTGGAAATGGTTTGAATACTTCAAAGATGATTTTTAAATTAAGAAAGTTCCTTGAATTCAACACTGCAGTAGCCTTTGGGTCGAATAATTGAAGTCGAATCTCTTTCTCATCTCCTTGACCAGATCCACGAATCATCACTAGATGCAACATACCTATGACTGGCCCTGTGTATACAAACTGAGGCTCGAACGTATATAACACAAAGTTTTAAAGATGAATCTAAAACTGCCTTCCTGGATGAACAGCGGAGAATTTTTAATTGTTATTTAATAACAGCTGAGCCTTCAAACTTCGTCCCGCCAAAATTTATTTTTCGTTATCACATTCACGTTTTCTTACTAAGCACTCGTTCATAGGTTCAATCGCAGAACTGTTCACTGATTGATCCACCCTTTAAAATAACCTATTGCTATAAAATTCCTAGTATTTCCATCAAAACTCGTCTTTATAATATTAGATTATTTCCAGATACAATTCTCGTTCGAGATTTTTTAACCACTTGCAAATAATATGTTTCTCCGTTACATGGAATAAATGTTAGATACAGAAAATATGATAGAATAAAGACAGCCCTAAATCGGACAATTCCTTTTCGAGTTTTGCTCTTATCCACACTCGGCGATCCATTTTTATTTATATAGATAGAAGAAGATATAGGAGTTCATTTTATCACAATCAAATTCATTTCCACTTTCGAACAAAGATCAATTTCGTTAGCGCAAACATCCAATGGACTAACAAATGAGACATTTCACGTTCCCCAAACCTCACATCCCAAATTAGGCTCCATTTGCTTGATTAATTCATGAGTTATGTAGAAATTTATGCTTTCTTTGTATGGTAGCCCCTCCCTTAGAGAGAGGTAAGAGTGTCTATTCACCATAGAAACGTTTATTGCCCCCTCAATCCTCCGTATGCAAAATTTCGTTTCGTTTGCTTGTTTGACTCTCGAGTTATGCAGATATTTGTGTTTCATTCGTATGGCAGTTCCTTCTGAGAAAAGGGGGAAGGAACTCAACCTGTCATAAGAACCTTCCCTAGCTCCAAAATTCCCTACATACAAATTTTCACGTCGATCGGTTCAGTAATTTTCGAGTCCATAAGAATCAGAAAGACAGAAAGACAGAGAGACAGGATGGCAGACAGACATCACTACATTTTTGTATATATAGATTAGGATTTCACGTTAACCGTGTTCGAGGTTATGGATTTTGGTTGCTATTCTGAGCATTTTGTTTTCCAAATGGCCATGCTAGTCTGATGGTTTGATCGTTGTTTCTGGTTATGAGAAAACCCTGTTGAGGTTTTCTGTGCTTTTTAGAGTGATTCATGGTCGTTTTGATGGTTTTCTCGGAGTACCCTACGGGTGTCTTCTAGAAGTCTTCAATGGCTGGAATTTGTACAGTCGATCGGTCCCCGATCCTTATAAAAGGATACAATTTAAGCCTGCGTGTCAGGCCTCTAGCTGGACAATCGAACGCGATGGCACTTAAGCAAATCGCTTCAGAGAGGACGGGTGGGGAAGTTAACTCCTTAGCTTTCTTCGAGCTGGTCGTAGGTTCCGGGTTGTCTTTCGAAACCAGGTCCACTACAAAACAAACACCAATAACGCCTAAAAATACACAATAGTAATATTACAAAGCCACGCACAGTATTTGAGTATATAAGTTTTGATTTTGAAAAAAGCAAACAGAACACACTCGACATAAAAAAAGGGAACAGAGTGCGAAGTCGGAACTTTTAAGTGATTTTTGACATGCTTTAACTTCTTTAAACATTCCATTTCCGCTGTACCACTATTTGGTGGAACTTGAATAGGGCCAGTTTGTCAAGTCCGGCCAAATAGAACGACGAAATCATTTACAGACATTTACTGTCTGAAGGCTGTTTACTGTGGCCTCGTTCGCTCCATACTGGAGTATTGCTCTGCCGTCTGGAACCCGTACTACCAGAACAGTGTGTACCGCATTGAAAACGTGCAACGACGGTTTATCCGTTTCGCTTTGCGTCTACTGCCGTGGCGAGATCCGTATAGCCTTTCCAGCTATGAAAGCCGTTGTCAGCTAATCAATTTAGACACTCTGGAAGTGCGTCGTAACACTGCCCGAGCCATGGTGATATCTGACGTTTTAACCTCACGAATCGACTGTCCTGCCATTCTCCAAAGGACCAATCTTCTGGCTCGGCCAAGGCAGCTTCGGAATGCTGCACTTCTCTGGTTTCTCACCCGGCGAACTAACTACGGTGCCCACGGTGCTGTTACAAGTCTGCTGCGCATTTTCAACCGTGTAGTCTCTATGTTTGACTTTAACCTGTCCCGTATTTGTATTAAGAGTAAATTTTTAATGTAATTTTGTAATTTAATGCAATATCTATGTAAAGTTAATTTAGATACTAAGACAATCATTGAGGTTTCTAGCCTGTTGGTAATAAATAAACAAATAAATAGTTTCCTCGACGAACTCCCGGTTGACCGGCACACCATTCGGCCTAGTGGACCACCACTACGCCTAACCGTAAATGACCAGCGAGCACCCACTGGTCAGGTTGATCATAAACGTTGAGGAGGACACCTCTCGATTGCCGTCAAGAAGGGAAGACGCCGAGCAACGGTCAACTGTTCACGTGTCAACCTGCCGTGGACTCCGGCGCCGCCTGGTTTGCAGCAAAACAACCAACCATAGTCACGTCCGCCATCTGCCTTCGCACCGTAGAACAACCAAGGATAGCAAGAATCGTCAGCAAATAAAACAGAAGTTGTTTAAAAAAGAAGGTGAGAGTATTGTCTTTCTTTTTGATCGCGAAGACCCTCCAATTACCCAGTAGTAAGCCGACCCTGAGACCCAATTCAAGGGGTCTCCTGCTACTGATCCCTTTCCGGGAAGACACAGTAAATAGTCACAATATTCAATGATTGAATATTAATAGTATGCATTCATCAACTCAATTTGTTTACATTTGTTACATTGGACCTTTTCAAAAGTTACGCGAGAAATGTAGAATAATTCTCAGTATACATCGACTCACCTTGTCCGCCCCAAAAAGATGTAAGAAATCTAGACCACGGACGCGGAATTGTATGCGAACAAGTTGTTTGTTGCACTTCCCCCACAGCGCAAGCCACGAGCAAAATCCAGAAAACATATCTACTTCATTCGTTAAATTGTTACTTATTTTTTATGTTGTACAACAAAAAAGTGAGATATTTTTTTTTGCAAAACACAAGATTGTTTTGCTGATAAATTCGAACCAAAAAATATGACCCGGCAAGCCACATGCAGTTGCAGCGAAGAAAATTGAGTTTTCATCACAGAAAAGACAATGAACTCGAAAATGTACAGGGATGAGTGTCTCCGGAGCGAATTTTGCCGTTCACCCGATCTTACAATCTTCTCTGTGAGAAAAGCATCGAGGGTGGTGTTGAATATGCTATTCAGTACGGGGCCAGGCACATAGGAGGCGATTGGCCATTGAGGGTAAGAACTTTTGAAACAACCTAATTCTACAATGATTCTCATTCAACCCACCCAATTGTCCTCAGTTCAAGTTAGTCAAAAAATTAGGTGTCGCACCAATCTGCGTTGCGTTACTTACTGTGTGATAGAAATAGAAATTGTTAAAATCATTTTTTTAAGCGTTACGTAATCTGTGCACTACGCCTGATTAAGAGAGGCATAAACTGAAAATAAAGGGTAAACATTAATGAAATAAAAAAATAATGTAACAGATGGATGATAGAACTGTGAGTCGCTTAATGAGTTGAATTTGAGGAATATTTTTTCAATGAAAATATGAAGAAAAACATACACTTAAGCGAAAATAACTTTTTAATTTAATGCCAATTTGAATCAGAATTACATGCGAATGTTGTTGTTCCATTACTAAATAGATCACACAAAAATTTTAGGGGGATCTCTTTATCACAGTATTTCACGAGCTGGAAAATTATAACCAACGATGCAAAAACTTGAACCATCTTGTTTCCTTACTCGAAATCACCACAACTTGTCCCGACTGACCATTGTAGAATCCTTTTTGGCGACTCCAGTGTATATTGGTCTGGTGAGGTGATCTTCCTCGGTCTCATCCTAGACAGACAAAAGATCTCATACCGATCGAATCATCACCGAAAGCAACATACCTCTCAGTTCGTTGTATCCGTTGATATGTAGGTCGTCTAAATTGGACCTGAAGAATATGAAAACACCAAAACACCAGAGGATTTTTAATTGTTATTTAACAATACATGTCACGGCGAGCCCCTCGACACAGACGTAACAGAACGACCGGATGGTAACGAACGCAAGACGGACGGCTGTCTATTTGTTGACAGGTCTGACAATCACTCTGTCAGAGTCTGAGTTATAGTCTTTGTTAAATCACACGATTGAAAACGCTGAGTGAGATGAACAATTTTAGTTTTTGCTATATTTTCATTAAACATTAAATAGATTTTACGCCGATCGCTGATTGCATCGAGCCGCTGCAGAAGAGTTGTAAAACCTGTGAAAGAAAAGAGAAAAATGTGAGTTAGGAAAAGAGAAATTGTTAATATGAATTGAATTAAAATTATCATACTTACTTTGTAACAGACTAAAGTAGTGGTAGAAAACTCGTGGAACGGAGAGGAACCTTAACCTAGATTTAAATTGAAGGAGAATACCAAGATTGCAGGTTAAAATTAATTCCACCTACTCTATAATGTAAAATTATTTTATTCAAATTTTTAAGCTAAAAGCATAAATAAAAATTGAGCTATTTGGACTTGGTCACCCTACAATACAAGATGAGAAGCAAATTACAGATTAAGGAAAACAATATGATTCAAACAAAATGTAATTAAATGAAAATATATTTATTGAAAAAAAAAACACATCTATGAATTATTTGCTAAGTGAAACTATTCAATTGAACCTTAAATTTAATTTTGAATTGAATTATAGAAAAAAAACCTTTCTTCAGATCTTAGCTGAATTTAAAGCAAACGGGACACGACCATGAGTATATTCATCCGCATGTTTTTACATGTAAAGAAGAAATAAATTTCTCCCAAATTTCCCTCCGCATGAACCAAATGAACATGTTTCAGTGAGCTCTCTCAATTTCACTTTCTAGTTGCAACCCTCGAAAAATATTTCCTTCTCTCTCTTCTTCGTTTCCCCGCTGGAAAATGAACATATTCAATGGGACAGCAATTAGTCCTTTTCCAGCTGCATTGCTGTTAGCATCGTTTGTGAATGTCACGCCGGAAGTAATTGAGAACGGATAGGCTGTAAGTGCTACCACCTAATAGACCGCACGTGTCCATTGTGGGAACAAGGTGTCAAGCCACCGCCAAGATGGCAAGTCGTTTGATAATTCCGATGTTTACATAAGTCACGTGCAGTTGAGATTTGTGACTGGAAGGCGTGAAGTGACGGGCGCGACCGAATAACACGTGTAATTATGTGAAAATCTATTGTAAATGTAGTAACAGTTAATATTATCATCAATCTAGTCATTATTATTGTGATAAATTGAATTGTATTAGAAGTAAGAGAATACAATTCGCCCAAACATGTTCTCGATGGATACGTTTGATTTCGAGGCCGTTATGAGCCGACACCTGTTCGACGGGCCGGCGATTCATCATCATAGTCACCAGCAACACCAGCATCATTTGCAAACCGCCAATGTTGATTCAACGACTTCGAATAGTTCGGATTATTTTCTGGCCGATGATGAGAATACGACCGACAGCGATTCGTTCTGTGGGTTCAACAGTGACCAGGAAAATAATGACGGCATTAAAGGGTGAGTAATATTTTTTTTGTAAAACAGTTTCTAAAAGATGCTCTGGTCCAACAACCGTGCTATCGCCATTGAGCTTGTCTGGAACCGGGCGTCTGGCCGCACTCAGTGAGTTTTCTCAATCAACATTATGTATGCTATTGGCAGTAATAATGTTATGAACGCAAATGCCGTTTTGTTAATGTTAAGAACGCAAATGCCGTTTTGTTAAAGATAGTAGAGATTGATAAATCATCATTACTGTTCTTCCTTTGAATGACCGGGTTAAATTAGTCAAATAGTTCCGTGTTGGTTTAACTGTTCATTTACAAAATAGTAAATTAACTCATTTTTTGATTTCATAAACAGATATAATGATTCGAGATTTGTTCAAATGACCAGTGAGCACTCAATTGCAAATGACTTGTGAGTCGTTTCACAGTGATGTCACACGTGATGTGTGATTCAAAAGTTGTCATTATATTCAGTTAGAACAAGGTTATTTGAAGTCCGATGGAATAATATTTTCTTTTAACAAAGCAGACAGAATAATTAATCAAATACCACTCGAAGTGTCCGAGGTCGTCAAAAGCTGTATCTTCAGAACGGACATCCGTCATTAGTTAGGGAAACTACTGGTTGAAAAATTTTCAATTTTCCTTCCAGTAGATAACAGAAAAATTACAAGCGAATATGTTTTTAAATTTGTTTTTTTTTCATTGAATATTCGAGTATGATTCGGTATGATTGTCCTATTGGATTGTCAGTATTATACCACTACTCACACGTGTAATTTCGGATGCCAACACGACAATTCAATCGTGAAAATTGAACAGGTTTAGGTTCATTTTTGAATATACCCTGCATAAATTACTGCATTAAGTTTTATTTTCGGTATGTTTTATATTATTGAAAGACAATTTTTTCGGCCCTAATTTTCAACATAGCGCAGAGCTCGAGCTTTTCCCCGAACATCGCTCTTTGCATCAGATGATTTCTCACTTGTTTGGCAATCAAATTTCATCTCTTTCGGTGTGCCCTTCACAAATGACTGATACTCTTGAATCGGTTTTATTTCCATGGTGTTGGCCGTTGGTCTACTAGTTGGGCACCACAGTGACACCATTGTCGATGTAACACTGATTAGTTACATTTGAATAGAGTCAACTTTCCAAGTCTGGCTACAAATTGGGGTAATGAAGCTGCTTCAGTAAACCTCCTCTAAAAAACTTCGAAAAGTTGCTTTTAATTTTTAATTTTTAGGAAGTAACGAAGCACGGACATTCGCAGTACTTTCGTGTTTAGAGTTGTAGGAAAAAGGCTTTTTTTATTTTTTAATGTCTTTGATTTCTATTTGCTACCCTGAGAAAGAAATGGAAAATGAGACATGTAACGAAAATTTCAAACGCATATATTGCAAAATGTTTGTGTTAATATTTGTTGTACAATATACCATTGTTCAGAAAGCTTATTCAGCAATAGTGTGCAGAATGACAAACAGCCGTACTTGCAGATTTAAGTGACCAGCTCGTCGATTTGGATGTTACCCTCCTGTACTCGCGTGCAAAATCATAACACGTATACTCGCGCACGGTGTCACAGACCGAAAATTGAACTTCGCTGTAATGTTGCCATTGTGTATTTTTCAGGCTTTATTGGCATTTATTTGAAGGAAAGACTAGAATTGAATGAAAAAACCCCAAAAATATGTTTTCTTCATCTTTATTATGTTTTAATAGTCATCTAATTCAGCCTCCTCAAAACAGAGTAATTTTTGATACTCCAACACAAATAACGAAATTCGAATTTTGCATTGTTATAAATTAGAAGTAAGCAACTGAATATAATCCATGGAAGTATAAAGAGCTATAAAACAACATAAAAACGTATTAATCGATTGTAGTTTCATTGGAGTAAAAATCAGAACATAGCATAACTGCATGCTCGAAACAAACATAATTTTTACATTTCATTCAGTTGTTGCGTATTTTTCGGGTCTTTTATCAAAGAGAAGAATGTATAACGACCTTCTAGATAATTACCAGATGAAAAAGGTTCTGCAATATAAAGTTTGCATATTTCTAAAATTCTTTGTCTCTGTATTCTTGGTAAACTAAGAATTAATGCCTTTTTTTAGATGGGGCATGAAAAGATGATATGAAAGGATTTCTAAGAATTTCCTTTTCTTTTTCTTGTTTTCTTGTCGATATTGTCCATTATAAAAAAAATATCCCCGGAACTGTAATTGTTAAAAATTAGCATAAGCCACCGATTAGTTTATAGTTTACTGTTTTCATTACTCCACAAATGAAATTCTTTCCCAAGTGTGTATATGTGTATATGTAAACATTTATATTTTGCTTTTGAACGTATGAATCTAACGACGAATAGTTAATATATGGATCCGTTCAATCCAGTTACAAAAGAGACTGAAATCAAATAAGAATAGTCCGGTAATGATCTTATGCATTGTATGCAATAAATAATCCACGCCACTAACATTAATTTATACATTTCATTCAACAAAATTCTAGAATATGAAAAAAAGGCACTTGTCCAAAAACTCCTATCCCTATACTCGCGTCGGTGTGTCAGACCGAAAGTGTTAAAAAAGTGGCACACGTCCCCATTGTACCAACACATGCGATAGGCTAAACGACGACAAACGACGAATAGCGAAGCTAGAGAGAATCGCAAAGTCGTAGTGATGATATTTTCTGAGAAATTAACGAATTATTAATTTCTCGGCTTGACAGACCAATGCGCGAGTATAGGAGTGTTAAAAGAATTAAACTAAAATCTTTTGCAAATTTGCTTCCGCCATTGGTAGCAGTCGGAAAGCTATTCCGGTTTGAGATCATCATTTGGAAATACAAGAACTAAATTTGTAAATTTACAACAATCCTACGTCAAGCTTTCGTCCGTGCCCATAGGTACATACCCCGGTTTGACGGTTCTTGTTCCTGAAATTGATTGTTGGAAGCGTTATGTTTTGATGAATCTCTGTACTTCTCCAAAGTCCGGGATCGCTAATAAAAATGCACTTTGCCGATGTATTCTATTGGTGTCTTTCAGGAAAGACGCCGAACGTTTCAACGTAGAATCGCACTTTATGTTATTAACTAGCTGACCCGGCGAACTTCGTCTCACCCACAATTGATATTTTGATTTAAATCATTTCGAACATTCAAGTTCCCACCGACATTATTTTTATGTACGTGATCTATACTCGCGGTATATAATTTCTTTTTTGACATATAAATCTGACGTAGACTAAGACCCATCAAACTTGACACTGACTGTTTAAATCCTTTGCTCCGTTCTTGAGTTAACAGTTAACAGTGAAACAATTTTTTTTTGCAAAATTCAATTTTATTATTCAACATAATTGCCTTCGAGGGCGATACAGAGATTATATCGATCTTGCAACTTTTCGATACCATTTTCATAGTACTCTTTCGGGTTTTCCAAAATTGGCCTCAGTTTCGGTCATCACTTCATCATCGGTCTTAAATTTCTTGCCAGCGAGCATTCTATTCAGGTCTGCGAACAGAAAATAGTCGCTGGGGGCCAGATCTGGAGAATACGGTGGATGCGGAAGCAATTCGAAGCCCAATTCATGAAATTTTGCCATCAATACACGAAATTCGGATTTCTCCATTTTTTTCACAATAACAAAAGTTGCTTCACTCTCAATGCTGTAACTCACGCACCAATCGGCCGATTGCTGTCAAATTTTGACACGTAACCATTGAAAGATGGTGCTTTGTGATAGTCAAATAGATTTTTGCAAGAGGCGCCATCTAGACGTCAACTCTATGAACTTTTCAGTCGACCTTTTTTTTTCTCTGTTATAGTGACTTTCAACTCATTTCGGTTGGTTCGTCACTTTTACTTCCATTTTTGGAAGAATGTCGGGAGTGAGAATTGAACTCGTGATCTCTGCGTGAGAGGTATGTATGTTACCACTACGCCAGATCGCCTCCTCATTCAGTCGAACTGTTAAATCGTGAGGAATTGGTGTCTTTCATTTTCATCATTTTTATTTACATAGACATTTGAAAATACACAACTATATAACCATTCCATTTATCTGAGTTTCCAGAGATATTTAAGAAGTCGGTTGAATTGAAGTATATAGTGTAGAATACAATAGCTATCTTCATTCATTAGACTGGCCATTTGAACTTTATTGTTATGTTCAGGCTCGAAACATTGAAAAACGTAAATTTCAGTGTTTCATAACTATAGAACCAGATGGAAAAACTCTCACTCCTTTACAAAATTAACGTCAATTCCACATGAATTACTAAAAGTTTCTAATTCGTAGGTCATCTTTAGTTCTCAATCAGTTCAAATAACCCGTTCGGGGTGGTTTCGACCAAACTGCGTCATGTTGTAGTGTGTAACTCGTTCTACGCAGAGGATACTGCTGGTTTGAACTCTTCAAATCTCTCATACTGCTTGTAAGCTGCATCTACTATATACACTCCTCATAAGTTCTTGACAGGGATTTGATTTGGTAAACAAGCTGACCGGTTCAGAATCTTAAGCACCTATTCATTAAACCATTACAAGACCTTTCGGATTTCATGAATTGATGCTAAATTATCCAATTATCACATTGTTTTTGATGCAAACACAACAGTAAATGATCCTGAAGTACTTCGTTGCACTTCTGAATGTTCATTCGTGTTAATGGTAAGCTATTTTAAATAGGGGCGTTTTTGAGAAAATTCTACCCAAACCATAAAAATTCCATCTCCAAAGCTGCGGGTCCAAAAACTAATGTGAAAGCTATTTAATCCTACGAGGTTCACTATTTCAGGAGAACTTCTCTGATAAAAAAAAATTCAACTTGGATAGAATTTCTTCATACTGGAAGGACCTACGGAACGTGTCATGTAACTTTCAAAGATTGATGGTATGGGGAAAATATTTTCAAAAAGGCCTGGTTCAGATAGCTTTTCATCACTTTTCATCATCATTTCACACGAATGCACTGTCAGAAGTGAAGTACTTCAGAATCATACACTTCTGTTTTTTCCATCAAAAACACCGTGATAATTGGGTAATTTGGCATCAATTCATACAATCCGGAAAGTTATGGCATGTTTTAATGAATAGGGGCTCAAGATTCTGGACCGGTCAGCTTGTTTACCAAATCAAAACCCTGTCATGAACTTATGAGGAGGAATCTACACGCAGCTAAGAGACGAAGGTATCACAATTCAGGAATTCAGGTTTACTCGAAGTATTGAAACTCTTTGTCGGATTCCATAGTTATACTGCCATGATTTTGGGAGTTTTTTTTCTTTTTGATATTTTGAGTTTGTGTACAGAAAAACCTTGGAAACGGAAAAAAAACAAAGCGCGACAGCCGAAGTACAGTAAAACCTGTTTTTGTGCGGTTTTTTTTCTTTTCTTTTCGATTGCGATCGCGATTTTTTTGTGCGACTTTTTTTGTGCGGTATTTGAAAAAAAATTAAGTCATCGGTCATTTTTTTTTCTATCTTTGATTTGTACTTCATCCCTCTACATGTGCCAACTAATTCCCATTCTCATGTTTTGTTTTGTTTGTTTCAAGGTATTTTTTTGTGCGACCTTTTTTGTGCGGTATTTGAAAAAAATGAAGTCATCGATCTTTTTTTTCTATCTTTGATTTGTACCTCATCGCTCTACATAGGGACTGTGTCAATTAATTCCCATTCTCATGTTTTGTTTTTTTGTTTTACGGTGTCAGTAGGAGCTTATTGAAAGGAGTAAATATTTCATATTTTTGATTTTATGATCTGAGCAAATTAGTAGGCCACTTATTAAAGTGAAATAAGGAAATCGAATGTTGATGACGTAGTAGCGAAAACCATTTTTTTAAAGCTACTGGTGAATTTTAGTACGATTTTTTATGCGATTTTTTGTGCGGTTTCTATCCCCCGCAAAAACATTGCCTGTATGTTCGCTCAAGTTTTATACATTGATCCTGATTGTTTGCCTTTTGATTGAACAATGAGATAAATGTTGTAGTTTATATAATTTGTATATTTAGTTGTTTGAATGTAACAGATACTTAAAATAATATAATTCTAGCGCTAAGAATCATAAAAACTTAAACTGAACTAACAGGCCTAACTAACAGTTAGGCCCTTATGATTTTGAACGCTCGCAATAATTTATGAAAAAATGTAGTTCGTTAATTTTTATTCAATTATTTTACTCTTAATAACAATACTTTTCCCGTGTACAGGATTATTATAAGGAAAGTAGCGTAACATAAACGAAATATGTAACGTCACAGATTTTGTTTATGTTAAAAATCCTTCCACCTTATCATTTTTCCATATGTTGCAGTCATATGCTGTGTCCTAAACAGAGATGCCAGGTTTGAAGACATGTCTTCATTTCAAAGACATTTGACTTACTGTGAAAACATTTGATTTTTTGAAGACATTATGAAATATGTGAAGACATTTAAGTTTGATCGTGTATGTGGATTTTTGAGAGATATTATTTCCTGTTTCCAGTTTCTACTATTGATCGAAAATATCGTCAAAAGAAGTAAGGCTTTTGTCTCAGTGTCATTCGTTCTTTTTTTAACAGTGTCATTTGTTTACTTTTGTCTTCAGTAATAAATGAAGAATTTTGTCTCGGTGTCATTCATTCGCTTTTTTTTCGACCAATTGGGAAATCCAAGGTTTCCCCGTGACATACCGTTTCAATAAATAATTTTTCATAGATATGGTTTGAGTTACAACCAAAACTTCAAAGCTGAAATAAACAAATTGAGTTATTTATAAAAACTATGCAGCACTTTTCGCAGAACGGCAACAGAAAATTTGAAAACAAATCGGTTGTGTTGTGTTGGCCGAGACTACCTGAGCTGAACAAATTCCCACCTTCAGTTTACAATCGGAGAACACAGTTTTTTTTATCTTCGTTCGCATCGCTCTGCGACCTATTTCCGCCACTTCTGTGTCAATCACCGACATCCGGGAGGCGACTCCACCTGTTCCTACCTATCAGACTCCACGACTCATGAGCCGGGTCAACTTCTTTTCCTTCCCTTCCGAAGGAAGACGTAAACAGAGATTTTTCACCTCAGAAAATTCCAACGACACCAGCTGGGATTGAACCCAGGCCGATCGGATTGCGAGGCTGTTACGCTAACCACACAAACACTGGCGCCGTCGCAGAAGAACACAGTTCTCAACGTAGTAAAATACCCACTTCACATTCGGGTTGACGCACTTTGACATTTCTTTTAACCCGGAAAAAATGCACAAATTTCTGCATAACTCGTGAACTCATCGAGTAAATGGCGCCAAATTTGGCATGCGAAGGTTTCAGGAGGCAAGAAATGTTTCTATGGTGATAAGATACTCCTCCCTCTCTCAAATTTCTGCATAACGAGAACTAATCGAGCAAATGGAGCCAAATTAGGCATGTAAAGGTTTTAGGGTGCAATAATCGTTTCTATGGTGGTAAGATACTCCTCCCCCCTCTCTAATGGAGGGGGGTGGGGGGCTGCCATACAAATGAAACATAAATTTCTGCATAACACGCAAACTAATCAAGCAAATGGAACGAAATTTGGCATGTGGAGTTTTTAGGGTGCCGTAAATGTTTCTATGGTGGTTAGATACCCCTCTCTTCATCTCCAAAAAGGGGGGGGGGAGCCAGTTTGCCATACAAATCAAACACAAGTTTCTGCATAACTCGAGGACTAATCAAGCAAATGGAACAAAATTTCATATGTGGAGGTTTTAGGGTGCAATAAATATTTCTATGGTGGTTCGACACACCTACTCCCTCTATAAGGGGAAGGGAGCTGCCATACAATGAAACACAAACTTCTGCATAACTCGAGAACGAATCAAGCAAATGGAGTCAAATTTGGGATGTGAGGGATTTTTGAGTATTACACATATTTCAACCAAACATATTCCAATCAAACATGATAATTGAAAATTTTCGAAAAACTCTGAAGGAAAATGGGAAACTTCGAAAAATTCAATACGCATATGTTCTACAATTACACAGTGACAGGCGTTGTTAGTCTATTCGATGTTTGCGTTAACGAAATTGATCTTTGGTTGAAAGTGGAAATGGATTTTTATGTGATAAAACGCACTCTTATATCGTCTTCTATCTATATAAATAAAAATGGATCACCGAATGTGTTGATAAGAGCAAAACTCGAGAAAGGAATTGTCCGATTTAGGGCTGTCTTTATTCTATCATATTTTCTGTATCAAACATTTATTCCATGTAACGGAGAAACATGTTATGTGCAAGTGGTTTAAAACATAATGAATGAGGGTTGTGTTTGAAAATAATCTGATATTATAATGACGAGTTTTAGTAGAGTACCAGGAATTTTCTCTTAAAAGGTAATTTCAAAGAGTCATTTAGAAGATCAATCAATGAACAGTTCTGCGATTGGACCCATGAACGTGCGCTTAAAAGAAAACGTGATTGTTTGAAGGTATTGATAACAAAAAAATTTTTTTTTGGGCGGGACGAAGTTTGCCGGGTCAGCTAGTATTTAATAAATAGTTATATTGGTAAATTGGAATTTTTGGGGCCAAGATTATTGCGGATATGTACAGACCTTGTTCGGACACACATTTTGTCAATGTATTCTTTATTCTAGAAAAAGAAATTTGGATATGAGTTACATAATTCTAATTTGTTCCTATCATTCCAGAATCTATGCAACCCGTTCGTCGAAATACCGTCGACCAAAGTGCGCCTCCCAGCAGGCTCAACAGCGCCAGGCAGCCAACCTTCGCGAGCGTCGACGGATGCAAAGCATCAACGAAGCCTTCGAGGGACTGCGGACCCACATTCCAACCCTTCCGTACGAGAAACGACTGAGTAAGGTGGACACCCTGAAGCTCGCCATCAGTTACATATCCTTCCTGGGGGAAATGCTACGTAAGGATAAAAACGGAAACGAAACAGGCGTGAATGGAATGAAGAGAGCACCCGTCAAAGAGCCACCGAAAAAGTTTATTGTTCGCGGTAGGTACCGGCGCTGTAGCTGAAACGATCTATATATGTTGGTGAAAATAAGGGAATATGTGTCACTTTTATGGTTCCGTTGTTTACGAAAATCACTATGAAGCGAATCGAATTGAGAACCGTATCGAACGAATCATCATGAAAGAGTATACACTTCTGCCAGCTTGCGATACGGCTCGAGCACCGTCGGTTTGATCGTTTTCGTATTAATCCACGTATCCCTTGGTCCATATGGATCGCGGAATAATTACAGATGAATAGAGCAGCTAAATTAAGCGTAAACCGTGGCTAATTTAGTGCATATATCCCCCTCGGAATATTGATGATATACCACAGTTCATGGGTTGTGGACAAGGATGACAGCGTGTTTTCTGGTTACAACAATATGGTTCAAATTGTACCAAATGGTTTATGAAATGTCTAGCTAGAAGCATATCAAACGGTTTGATGTTTGTAACGAACGAAGGATCAAATCTCAAGATCAAACGTAAACATATATTTAATCCAGAATCTCATCCATTTTTTTTATTGATTATTTCAACCACAAATCTTCGGTCATCATACATAACATTAGTGCGCACGCATACACGAATTTTCTACATCAATCATGACAGACAGCAATTCATTTACTCGAAACGCTCCACATTTTATCACGGAAAGGTACAAATCCCAACATCTGTCGATCAATTCCCATTTTCCCACGTTTCAATCAATAGCGGGGGTGTAAACGATGAGCTGATAATTCACTGGAATCAGCAACAGCGAATGAGCTTTCCCCTCAGTGGTGGGTGGGTGTTGGCGACCACCGAGACGATTTACTCCCTGCTGAAAACACTCATTCCAATGAAGAGGCTGGGTCTGATTGTAGGTATTATTTGCGCATGTCTCGTGAAGTTTGCGGGGGCGCACTGGGAACATAGAGGATTCTTCCGGTATTTGTTCTATTTTGTGTGGTATGAGGGTTGGCGCCGTTGTTTCGAGTGAAAACAAGCAGCTAGGGGTGTACTCAAATATTGTACGAGTAAACCCTGAATTTATTCAACCATAATGATGTAAGATGACAAAAAATAAGCTTCTATCTAATTATTTTTGTTTTTGAAAATTGCTTTACATAGAATGTGTGAATATGATTCCACTTTTTTGTGTAAACAAAACCTATTTAACAAATGAAAGGATTGTGTAATTTCTTTTTTCTTACTAATTCATTATCGTGTCCTTTAGAATGTTCGTGTGTTTGTTGAATCCAAGGATGTGTAGATTAGGGTGCCAATGAATGTATGGGAAAAAATCGGTCTTAAAATTTCAAAAAATCACCTCATGAAAAATGTCCACCACCTCGAAAAAATTCCCTATGCAAAAAAATCAGCTCAATCGGACTCACGAGAGAGTGGCGCAAAGCGGTCAAAGTTTGGATTTTTTGAAAATCAAAAAATTACCCAAGGGGGGTTTTCGAAAAAAAATGATGCCAAATGTTTTAAAATTGCATGAAACGTCGAGATCCACTGTCATCTAAATAAAAAGTTGTCAAAAATCGACACTCTGGGACTTTTTTTTCAGTATACGAGGCAAAATGTTTGGTTTTGGGTGCACTATATAAGGTAAATAATGGTTTGTCCACTTTTTTGAATGCTCTAATTCAGCGCACTAGTATCAAATCAGGCATTCGAATGTTTCCAAACATATAAATTAAACTGTGTTTTTCTTCATGAATTTTTTTTTAATCCAAAATATATATATTATTAAGGCTCATATGGCGTCAGCGGTTGACTCGAGGTTAGTATTACAAGTGTTCTCATAATTGGTATGTCGCAGTCTTCGATGCTTTGTACGTGTGCCCGACACGGGATACTTCCTATTGGGATGCAGCTGACCATTAATCAGCAACGCCCCCCTAGTCTGTACCCCATATCTAGCGTGATGCGTCTTTCTCGACTCGAGGAATCCAGGATAGAATGGTCACTAGCCGGCGCAATCATCAGCTCGTGTAGAGTTGTCATGAGCGGTACAACCTTTGGCTCTTGTTGAATGATCAGTGGACTGCACAACCTTCGGCCCGTGCATCTGTAAAGAGTGTGTGTATGTATTGCCGTGACTAAGTAAAAGTTTATCGATCGGATAGGAGGGATATGAAACGGGGACACAACGAAGGAAACATCATAAAACGTTGACATCGGCGTTTCTGAGGAACAGGTATAGATGAAGCAGAAGATCAGGATCCCGGCTACCTAAGATATCCCGGACGGGGATATCCGATTGTCTGCCTTGTGCTCTCAGTGCTCTAGAGAGCTGAGAGCGAGCAGCATGGAACCGGATACACGACCAGACAACATGCTCGATGTCGTGGTAGCCATCGCCACAAAGCCTAAATAATGAATGGATCAATATGATGACAGTAAACTCAAGCAATGAGAAATGCAACATCTACTTGAAAAATTCGATTTTTTTTCATTCAAAAATGGTGATTTCAAAAACCGGACAAACCATGATCATTTTTTGGACAAACCGAAAAAACCGAAAAAAAATAAATCCCAGAGTATCGATTTTTGCCAAAAACAATTTTTTTGAGATGACAGTAGACCTTGACGTTTCATGCAATTTTAAAACATTTGGCACCAAATTTTGTTTTAGAAAACCCCGATTTCCTCCCCGTTGAGTGATTTTTCGATTTTCAAAAAACCCAAACTTTGACCGCTTTGCGCCACTCTCCCTTAACCCTTTCGCTACGAGCGTCGTCTATAGGTGACATCCGCGCGACGACCTGTTTGTACGAGTGTCGTCTTTAGACATGACATGAGGGTGATACTGTACATAGATCACACCAACGCGATGTGCAATGGTGCAATGCGCAATTTCGGCGCAATGCTCCGTTCAGCGGTAGCACTCCGACGGAGCACACTGCCGTAGAGAAAGGGTTAAGTCCAATTGAGCTGATATTTTGCATAAGGTGTTTTTTTTCGAGGCGATGAACATTTTTATGGAGTAACTTTTTGAAATTAGAGATGACCATTTTCATTGGCACTTTAGTGTAGATCTATCGCACTGGCCGAGTCGGACAGCACCTGGATGAAGCGATTCGGCAGATGGGCATCGAAAATTTTTGTCTTTTTTGTCTAGTCCCATTTTATCCCAACACTGTGTGTTTTGAATTCCGTTCTGAAAAACTTTGTCAAAAGTTTAAGGTTCCAGCCTCTCTATCTACTCAAGTGCATTCCAGGCATCATCAGAAATTTCTGGTCGGCGATTTCGTGAAGAAGGCAGATGACCTCGGTAAGGAAAACGGCTTCCTCGGTATAAAGTTGCTCCAGTTTCTTCAGCGAATTCCCAGATGTTCTTTCGAGGTTTTTCTCCCAAAGCAATCGGAAGTTTTGTATCACGTGTCTGCGTTCTTCTCTATGATGTCTCTCTATGATGTGTGTAATTATGCTCTATGATGTGTACGCTTATGATGAATAGTAGTGGTATTATCAATAAGAAGAGGACACAGCGGCGTAGTGTAGAGAGAGGGGTGGCTTAGGGGGTGGTCCGCTCGATGACCATAGTAATTATATTGTTTCGAAGGAATTCTTTCGATATTTGTAATGAAGGTCGCCCATTAGTGATTCTTTGTTAATTTCACAGAGGCTTTATACTTGGAAGTTCATTCGCCTTTACTCAGTGATTGGTGGTATTATCTATTGAAAAATTTCGCCATGGAAATGTTCATGTAAAATAATCATTCTTGTTTTCTTTGGTTCTGGATGCGAGAAAGGTTGCTGATACGAGTGAAAACATTCGTTATCAATAGGAGAGTGATGGTTCAGCTTTCAAGAGGTGCCTTTCTCAATTTTCAACAACGCTCCAACCATGCCGTGTTCAATTGGAAGACTTCAGGTTTTTTTTAATTTTTTTATCTCATTTGTTTATTTATTTAGGCTCATTAGCTTTTTCGCGGTAACAGAGCTCTAATCGTGTACATGTTACATTTTTGTAGTTTCTATGAATTGTAAATTACACAGTAGCCGTTTTTAGGCGTAAGAGAATTCTTTTTGTTCCTTTCATTGTTGCAGACTGGACAGCGGAAACACTTGATATGATCATTGTTGTTATATTAATAGCACAAAAGCCCGATCTTTTTTTCTTGTTGCAAGTAGAGCTGCAACAAGCTGCAACAAAAAAAAACAAGTGTAATTAATGATTATTAATACGAGCTACAACATTGATATTTTCTACTAAAATTTTAGTCATTCTTATAACAAGTTGGTTCATGTAACACAATTTACACAGTAACTTAAAAGTTTCAAATTAGAACTTGTGTTGATTAATAGATTTTTAGACCTTATCGACCACCAAAATCAGTTTTTATTTATGTTGACCCCTGGGAAACCGATATCCACTCACTTTGAAAACCCCTGATCTAGATGGATGTTTGATTACAGATTCCAAGATTTTCAGTCAAGGTTTTCTTCAAATTTAATTTTCATGCACATTAAAATTAGTCATTGTCGTTTTATCACATTATCACATTTCCATTTCCGCTTTCGAACGAAGATCAATTTCGCTACCGCAAACATCAAAAGGACTACGAACGCTTGTCAATATGTAATTGTAGAACACATGCGAATTGAATTTTTCGAATTCTCCTATTTTCCTTCAGAGTTTTCCGAAAATTTTCAATTGTCATGTTTGGTTGGAATATATGTATTATTTTTATGGAACTACCTCTCCATTCCAGAGAAGGGAGGGGTGTCATACCACCATAGAAACATTTCTCGTATTCAAAAACCCTTCCATCCCAAATTTGGCTCCATTTGCTTTATTAGTTCTCGAGTTATGCAGGAATTTGTGTTCAATTTATATGGCAGCCACCCCTTAGAGAGAGGAGAAGAGTGTCGAACCACCATATAAACATTTATCGATTTCTAAAACCTCTATATGATTCAATTTGTTTGATTAGTTCTCGAATTAGTTGACCTAAGAATTTCTGCAACAAGGTCCTTTATACAGATGAGATGAAAACCAATCTTTTTGAATCGAATGGAAGACAGATGGTGTGGTGTGGAAACCAAGATCGGTGCTCCAGGTTCAGCACATGGTTCCCACAGTAAAACATGGTGGAGGCAGTCAACTGATGTATGGTACAATGGCGACTTCTGGAACTGGAATCGTGGGGTTAATCGATTCAACGATGGACAAAATGACTTATTTGAACACCTTGAACGTAACCTGCGGTTTTCCGTGCAGAAATTGGGTCTTCCTCGTGATTACTACTTTCAACGGAATATCGACCCAAAGCAAACTCATCGTGCGGGAGTGCCTGTTCTATAATTTTCCAATCAACTCAAAACACCTCCGCAATCACCGGACATGAACACTATTGAGCATTCATGGTGAGAAAACAAGAACCGTCTGAAGAATAAAAATCCAGGGAACAAAGTGGAAATCAAAACGACGATTGAGGAGATCTGGGAGATCATTCCGTCTACAGTGACCAGAAATCTCGCCTAGGCGCTTGCAGGCAGACCTGGACGCTAAAGGGGCAATACCATATACTAGGGGTTGATTTTTGTTATCTGTTAACATTTCCGAACTGATTTCAATTTTCTTTTTAAGAAAAACTGTACACTGCACACTCAGTTTTGCCACGTATTGAATAGTTTTTATTGGATTTTTAAACAAGAAGTAGAAATGGGTCCATTTTAATTTTTTTCTTATCACTTCATGAGAGAAAAATCGATTTTACGAAGAATATAAGTCGCTTCTACTTATTAACTTTTCAACCCCGAACAACTCAAAAATAACAAACCAACACGGGGAGTACACTCAATTTTGCGATTAACTGCATGGTTTGTTTCCGGATGTATTACAAAAAGGTGACTACTTTTTACTCAAATTTCTGACTATTTTTTATTTATACAATAAGTATCTTTGGAAGCTGGGACCGACACAGATATTGTACAAATGCTCTTGATACGTGCTGAATGGAAAGCGCAGCAATTCGGGGCTCAACGTGTTAAGTATCTGGATTTCATTAAAATTAGAAAATCACATCAAAAATCAATTAGCTGATATAGCTGAAAGATAACCTCCAAAATTCTACACATTTACTTTGCACCTCTATTTGACAAAAGGGCACATGACCGTCTATACCGAATTCAAACCCCTCTCGAAAACCACCACCCGGAAAAAGGATCATCAGCGGCAGTACTCGCGTTCGCTGGGAGAAACGACGGCTGCTGCTGTCTGAGTAAACAATTTTCGGTAATGCTCGCTGGCATCAGAGAGCATCACTTAAATTGGATTTGTAAACACTCGATAAAAACACGAGCGTTCGAGCATAATTTGTTTCTAATGTGGGATAGGGGACCGGAAAACAATACGCGCACAGGAAGAGGAAAGTTGAGCAAATATTAATTCTACCATTTCGCCTTCGCAGGTGGCAGCGGACAAACTCACTCCCTCTCGTGGCATCGGAAAGGTGATCGCAACGCTAATGGACGGTATTTCGCACGGATCTGGCGCCCGGAGGATCCTCGGAGCAATCAACGGAACATCGCAGCTGGCCCATCGTCATACTCGAATGGATTGGTGTGAAGGGTAGGGTAGTATTAAACAGTGCAAATTAGATGTTCATTTATTTATACTTAGTCTAACAGAGGGTTCATTTTTCATCAAGGATTATGAAAGTGAGAAACAATTCTAGTCGTTTTTTTTAATCTTATTCGTATGTTGAAATATTGTAAATAAATTTTCTTTACCAAAAACTCCGACATTATGCATGGAATCATTATTCGTTATTAACTTACTAAATCTTTTCCGCAAACAACACATGATGAACCAGTCGACTCTCACGCGTATCGAACAGGATTTCGTAGCACAAGGTTGGTAAGTTGTGAAACTATCGAATAGTCTTACCAGTGGTTTATTGCTACGTGAACAGAGCTAAAGGGTGTGTCACATCAAATTGCATCACGGAAAAAACGCTGTAGAAATTTAATTTCTAGGAATTATATCTTCAGCATTCGCTTATAATCAGATAAGAGTGTATAGATCACGTTGGCCATGCTTCACTGTCAATGTTTCGTAAATTTGGAAAAATGTCGTCGAACGAAAAAGAACGTCGTGAATTAATCCTGCGCACTCATTTCGAGAATCCGGAGTTGTCACATCGAGACATCGGTAAGATGCTGGGAATCGTCCAATCCACGGTCAGCAGAGTACTAAAACGATACTTCGAGAACCTAACCATCGACCGGAAGGTGAAGAACGGCAAAAATGGATGCTCCGTCAGTGAAAAAGATCACAAGCGCGTAGTTAAGCAGTTTAGACGTGATCCGAGAAGTTCGGTCCGGGATGTCACCAATAAGCTGAATTTGTCAAGTTCATTCGTCCAGCGGACCAAGCAGCGGGAGGGCCTGCGTACATACAAGGTTCAGAAGGCTCCTAACCGCGACGAAAGGCAAAACATGGTGGGGAAGACGCGAGACCGGAAGCTGTACACCGAAATGCTGACGAAGCCGCATTGCCTGGTAATGGACGACGAAACCTACGTCAAAGCGGACTTTCGTCAGCTGCCGGGCCTGTTGTTCTTCTTCGCAGAGGACAAATTCAGCGTTCCGGAGGAGATTCGCAAGCTGAAACTATCCAAGTTTGCCAAAAAGTACAAGGTGTGGCAAGCGATCTGCTCTTGCGGAAAGCGGAGCGCCCCCTTCGTGATGACCGGCACGGTAAACGGACAGGTTTACCTTAAGCAGTGCCTACAGAAGCGCTTACTACCACTATTGAAGCAGCACGAGGTCCCGACCATCTTCTGGCCGGATCTCGCTTCGTGCCACTATTCAAAGGACGTGTTGGAGTGGTACGAAGCCAACGGGGTCACCTTCATGCCAAAGGAAATGAACCCGCCCAACGCGCCGGAGCTCCGGAGCTTCGCCTAATAGAGAAATATTGGGCGATTATGAAGCAGGCCTTCCGGAAGAACCCAAAAGTTGTCAAATCGGAATGAAAATGGATTTCTGTTCAAAAAAAACTACAACCTGACGTTGTACAGGACCTTATGGACGGGGTAAAGAGGAAGGTGCGAGCATACGGGCTTGGGCTCGAAGTATGAATAAAAAGAAAATGCCAAAAGTTGTTTAATAGTTTTTATTTTACTGTCTAAAATTTTCAAAAGGATCGGTCTACTGGGCGAATTTCTACAGCGTTTTTTCCGTGATGCAATTTGATGTGACACACCCTTTAGAAGGCGAAATCATTCGGGTTCCCCTCGTTATTTTATATATTCCGGAAATGAAAAAAGCACATCACCTGAATAAACATTTAGCACTATCGTTTCGATGGGAGAGGGTCTCCATATTATCATAATGAATGTAAACTTTGGTTGCTCCGGAATTTAAAACTATTTAAAAACAACAAATTTTAGAAACTATAAAAACCTTCACGAGAATCGTTTTCAATATGTAGACGAATTTCGACAAATTTAATTGCATTGCAGCGCTTTACCTTCCGAACGTCGCCAAATAAATTGGGTAAAAATTAATCCATTTATTCAAGAGACATAATCTTTCCTTTCTTCATACTCCTATTCGCTCGCATGTGAGATTTGTTCACATCAAGTGGTGATATTAATCTCTACACTCAATTGAGGCTTTTTTAATTCCATTCAGCGAGATTCAATTTGAAACCATCGGATTATTTAGAGCTGTCCGAAGGGCGCTATTTTTTTAAATATCATTTGCTCTCTATACTATTGCGACGAATCCCCGTTTTAGGGTTGATTTATGGTCCCTTGATTTTCACCACCGTGGCGTGAGGATGAATGACAGAACCGGAACGGGGGTTTATTTTATCATACTCGTTGTGTAATTTCATTCCAGCTCAGTATGAGTTGTTGTTCGTTGAAAAAATATCTTATGCAATCGTTGCTGACAACTCGAATATTCCAGGACCAGCACACACTGTCTCACGTTATGGGTTCTCGTTGCCTTTTTCACGAAAATCGCATTTTAACGCTATGAAAAAGTTGTTTTTACTCTGGCGATAGGATTGATATTGGATTGTCCGGGAAAATATGGATTACTACTGATGATGACCAAATCGAGATATTGATCAAGAATAATCCTCAGTACACGAAACGTGAATTTAAAAAAAAATCTGATAAAGCTTTGTTACGTAAAATACGAGGGTGTATGGTTTCTACACAATTCGACCGAAAAACATTCGGCTGATGAATAATGGAATGATTGTGGAATGAAACGGTACAAATATAATTGAATAAGTATATGTGTAATATTGTATTTACATTTTACTAGCTGACCCGGAAAACTTCGTTCCGCCCAAAATTTATTTTTCATTATCACATTCGCGTTTTTTTACTAAGCGCACGTTCATGGGTCCAATCGCAGAGCCCGTCCATTAATTGATCTTCTAATCTACCCTTTAAAATTATCTTTTACTATAAAATTCCTAGTACTTCTATCAAAACTTGTCATTATAATATCAGATTACTTTCAGACACAATTATCGTTCATGGTTTTTCAACAACTTGCAAATAACATGTTCCACGTTACCCTAAGCCCTAAATCGACAATCCCTTTTTCGAGTTTTGCTCTCATCAACACCATCGGCGATCCATTTTTATTTATATAGATAGAAGAAGCTGTAGGAGTTAGTTTTATCACATTAAAATCCATTTCCACTTTCGAACAAAGATCAAATTTCTTTAGCGCACACATCAAAAAATAACAACGCTAGTTATCGAGTTATGCAGAAATTTGTGTTTCATTTGTATGGCAGCCTCCTCTTAGAGAGGAGGTAGGAGTGTCTATTCACCATAGAAACGTTTCGTGCCCACTAAAATCTCCACATGCCAAATTTGGCTCCATTTGCTTGATTAGTTTTCGAGTTATGCAGCAATTTGTTTTTCATTTGTGGAGGAGTGTCGAACCGTCATAGAAACATTTATTGCATCCTAAAACCTCCACATGCCAAATTTGGTTTCGTTTGCTTGATTAGTTCTCGAGTCATGCAGAAATTTGTGTTTCATTTGTATGGGAGACCCCCTTAGAAAGGGGGAGGAGTGTCGAACTACCTTAGAAATGTTTCTTCCCCATAAAACCTCCACATGCCACATTTAGTTCCGTTTGCTTGATTAGTTCTTGAATTATGCGGAAATGTATGCTTCATTTGAAAGGTACTCCCCCTCCCTCCTCAGAGAGACGGGAGGAGTGTCTATTCGCCATAGAAACGTTTTGTGTCCCCTAAAACCTTCGCATGCCAAATTTGGTATTTTCTTGATTAGTTTTCGAGTCATGCAGAAATTTGTCTTTCATTTGTATGGTAGCTCTCCTTAGAGAGGGGGTGGAGTGTCTAACCACCGTGAAAACATTTATTGCGCTCTAAAACGTCAACCACGTTGACGTTTGTGTCGTTTAAGTTGGGAATCAACCAAAACCTGAAGATGAAGGCAATGGACCCCTCTACTTGGCCGCAAGGAATTGAATTTCGCGAATTCGTGGACAATGGCACCTCCACACGGCATTTTTGGAAACCTGTGCCAATAGCCGACCCGGGAGCAACGTCGACGTAACAATTCTGCCAACCTCAATCAGCACTCGTGATTTCTTGACCATTTATTATCAAAACGTCCGTGGTTTACGTACTAAAACGAACGCTTTGCTTCACTCGTTGCTCTCCTGTGATTTCGACGTGGTAATTTTCACCGAAACGTGGCTTCATTCCGACATTGCGAATACCGAGTTGGCAGCTAACTATACAATCTATCGTTGTGATCGGAACTCTCGCACCAGCTCATTTCAACGCGGCGGCGGCGTTTTGATTGCTGTCAATCCCAGACTTAATTGCAAATCCGTGCATCTGTTAGACAGTGAGAACCTTGAACAAATTGCCGTACAAATTGTTCTTCTACATCGATCGCTCTTCCTATGCTGCATCTATATTCGTCCCAACAGCCATCTGGATATTTATACCAAACACGCCGAGTCTGTGCAACAACTTATAGATATGGCAAAGCCTCATGATTCAACTATCGTCGTGGGTGATTATAACCTACCAAATCTAGTGTGGAATTTCGAAGAAGACATCAACGGCCTGTTGCCACTCAATGCATCGTCTGAACAAGAACTTGCTCTTGTCGAGTCCATTTTGTCCGTTGGACTCAAGCAAATCAACGATCTAGTCAATGTGAATGGCAAGTTACTTGACCTGGTATTCGTTAGCGATTCAGACGGTATTGAGCTGTTTGATCCACCATCTGCTATTTTAAAAATCGACGATCATCATAAGCCGTTACTTTTAAAACTTGACGTCCATTCGCCTGGCCAGATCCGCCCGCCCGGTGTTCCAGCAGCTCGCAGTGAGTATGACTTTGCACGGTGTGACTTTAACGCTATCAACGAGCGAATCGGCTCGTTGAATTGAACAGAGCTTCTTGACCTCTCTGACATTGATGCAGCCGTCTCTGCCTTCTACGACAACATATATCAAATAATTCAAGACACCGTTCCTGTTAAAAGATGTAAGCCTTCCCTAAATTTCACACAACCATGGTGGAATTCCGAACTCCGTAATCTGCGTAACCGTCTGCGAAAAGCTCGGAAACGTTATTTCCGCTCCAAAACAGCTGCTAATAAAACTGCTGTACAGTCGGCTGAAGCCGAGTATAGTGGTTTACATGAACTTAGCTTTCGGCAGTACATTGACAATTTGCAGAGTAGTTTCAAGATAAATCCATCATCTTTCTGGAATTTCGTAAATTCCCGAAAAGGCTCTGCACGTATTCCAGTGGACGTTACATACTGTAGTCAAAGCTCCTCTGACGCTGCTAGCTCTGCTAATCTCTTTGCGGAATTCTTCCGAACCGTTTACGAAGTCGATCAGGCTCCGACTCCGCAGGAATACATCGATAACTTGCCGAGTTTTGATATTCGTCTACAGCAAATCACCTTCAGCCACGACGATATTTTCAAAGCCCTCTCTTCTGTTGACGCCTCGAAAGGTCCTGGTCCGGATCGAATTCCACCTTCCTTCATTAGGAATTGTGCTGCATCATTGACCATCCCTGTGAAGTTTATTTTCAATCGATCACTTCTTGACGGCGTCTTTCCTGAGTCATGGAAGCTAGCATCCATAACCCCGATCTTCAAATCTGGAAACATTCACAGCGTGGAAAACTACCGTCCAATCTCGATACTGGACTGTTTGGCGAAAGTCCTGGAAAGACTGCTACACGATAAGCTGTACACGGCAGTCCGATCGTTAATCTCGGAATTTCAGCACGGGTTTATGAAGAAACGCTCCACCATTACCAATCTGATGACCTTCACTAACACTCTGGTTGGTGCCATCGAGAAGCGTCGTCAAGTTGATGCCGTGTATATCGATTTCTCCAAGGCGTTCGACAAAGTTCCGCATGGTCTCGCTATCACAAAACTGAGCCGCCTCGGTCTTCCTTCGTGGATTGTTCGCTGGATAGAATCGTACCTTTCGTCCAGGAAAGCTTTCGTGAAGGTTCACGATGCCACATCGAATGCGTTTCAACTACCGTCCGGGGTTCCTCAGGGTAGTCACCTTGGTCCTCTCATCTTTATACTTTTTTTAAACGATGTATGCGACCATCTAAGCTGCTGCAAGCTCTTGTATGCAGATGACCTAAAACTCTACCGCATTATCAAGACGACGGTTGATTGCCTGGCTCTGCAAGCTGATATTGAACGCTTGTCATCGTGGTGTAAGATGAACGGAATGTTGGCAAACCCAGCCAAATGCAAAATCATCACCTTCAGCCGAAGTCGAACACCGGTCACGTTCGAATATTCGATGAATGAGTCACCGCTTGTGAGAGTATGCTCTATCAAGGACCTTGGGCTACTTTTAGACAGGAAATTGAGATTCAACGAGCACATATCGATGACAGTCACTAAAGCAAACTCCATGCTTGGCTTCCTGAGAAGAATACAGCGCAATTTGACGACGTACATGCCATGAAGTCACTGTACTGTTCTCTGGTTCGCAGCGTATTAGAGTATGGAGTGCAGATCTGGGCCCCGTATCACAGTGTGCACGTAACACGTATCGAAAAAATCCAGAAACGTTTTATAAGAAGTGCATTACGGCGGCTCCCATGGACAAATCCCGACAATCTACCGCCTTACGAACATCGATGCGCGCTCATCGGACTCCAAACTCTGTCGAGCCGGCGTAGTTTTCTGCAAAGGCTGTTCATCTACGACGTACTAAGCAACAACATCGACTGCGGCAGCATACTGCAAAATATTAATATTCACGTTCCGAACCGCCAACTCCGAAGCACTTCCTTTCTCAGAGTTCAAGGGCACCGTACTACATACGGATATAACAATCCGCTAGATAGATGCTGTAGGCTTTTTAACGATGTGCACGATATTTTTGATTTCAACATAAGTAGACTAGTTTTTAAAGATAGAATTAAGAATGTCTAAATAGTCTGTGTGGTCTGTGACCAAAGATGGTAAATAAATAACTTGAAAACCTCCAGATGCCTAATTTGGTTGCATTTGCTTGATTAATTCTTGAGTAATGTAGAGATTTGTGTTTCATTTGTATGGCAGTCACCTATCCGCACCTCCGCCCCCCTCCCTTAGAGAGGAGGAGGAGTATCTAACCATCATAGAATCATTTATTGCACCCTAAAACCTTCACATGCCAAATTTCGTTTCATTTGCTTCATCTCAGGTAATGCAGATATATGTGTTTTATTTGTATCGTCGTCGTATCGTCGATTGATCTAATTCTCAAATAACGTTTGTGCCATTTCCGCAGTACGTTTGGTAGGTTACGTAATTCAATGGTCCTCCTGGGTTGCTCCGGAGTTGATTTACGACACTTCGTTTTAAGGGGAACTTGCGCGTAGAGGATTTCACACAATTTATCGTAGCACGATCGTGGCGAGAGATAAGCTATTGCATCAACCGAGCCTCCGTCCAGTAGTTGAAGCTAGTTTTAATTCTCTTATGCTAAAACTTTTATAAGCTTAAACTCCATATTCAGCATAAATCGAATGTCTGATCCGTCCTCTTTGTTTGTGTCCATTCATGATGTGCCATGGTGTCAATGGTGGTTAATAGACCGATTGTGCCGGACCGCAAAACTTGGAGGCAAATGAGCGCTTTTAAATCATATTCCTGTTTAGGAATTTTATATTTCGGTTGACCGGTAGAGTAAAGTAAAATCAAGAAAAAGTCAAAAATCTCCGAAAATGTTCTAATCTGACAAGCAATCTGCAATTATGGATTAAAAACGAAACTATTGTTGTTTCTGGGACCATGAGCCAGCAAATTCAGGAATTTTCGAAAAATGGTTTATGAAGGAAAACTGAAAACATGGTCTTCAAATAATCATAATTCTATAATGTACTTGTTACATTGAATTATGGAAATAAAACGTATTTTAAAACCCCAACAACATTTTTGTGTTCATATTTTTACATGATCAACCTTCAGTGGTTAGATGAATAAGGAATTTGCAAAGATGAAGAAGTTGTGCGATGAAATTGCTCCAACATATATGTCTTTTTTAAATAGAAAAGGGTGCGTCGATAATTATTGCAACACTTTCAGACTTGTGTCACTATTTTCATATTTGACCAAATTTTGCCTAGTTTCTCTTTGAGTGTTTGTTCCCATCCGCTCAGGTTTGCAGTTGTCAGTGAGATTCCGGTCGAGATGGAAGATAATCAACTAAAGCCAGCGCTACACGATGCTACGAACACCCTCGAATGCTGGACGCTCGATGATTCGACGCATCGTGTAGTCGACTGACGAGCTACGAACCTCCAATGTCGAGTGTCGAATATTCGCGTTGGAAGGTAATCCGTTCGTTGTGGATTACCTTCCAACGCGAGTGGCACGAGTCAAAGGATTTTTGTCATTCGTTGATTCGACACTCGATGACATTCGATACACCGCTACACGATTCGTCCGAATCTATCTTTGACAGATTAGTTTGTTTACAAATTTTAGATGAAGGAACTATGAAATTGATTCATAAAATAACTATGAAATTGATTCATAAAATTCAAAATATTCGGCAAAATATTGCATTTTAATAATGTTGATTTCAACCATTTTTAATTTACAGCCCGATATCAGTACAATTGCTACGGCAGCAATTTCAATACTCGCATTGTCATCCAGTTTCCTAACGTTTTTAATGGTAAATAAAAACAATAAACATTCGATCCAAATACTCGCCGATTGTTTGAACCGATTGCATTGAATCGAACATTCACTTCACCGTGTAGCAGCACATTCGTCACAACATTTGTCGATTCATCGAGTCAAATGTTTGAGTCCAACATTCGAGTGAAACGTTGGACGAATCGTGTAGCGCCCGCATAACCGTTCGCGAAAAGATTTTGTTCACCAACATTCTGGGTTACCCAGCCGGGTGCTATGATTGATACTAGGATCGTTAGCAAAATCTCAAGCAGAACTGTCAGTGGGATACCCAATTCATATGAAAACAAAGGGAAAATGTCAGTGGGATACCCGATATGTTGGCTCCTGTCAGTTCAATGGGGGTTCTCTAAAGACGTCACCCACCTGGGGTTACCGCATTGGAAAAATTGATTTATATACGTCATTCCACCATCTCAAGGGTCCTCCAAAGGTATCAGGAACGGATGACAGTGGACCACAAGCCCGGAGCAGGACGAAAACCAGGAATAACGCACAAAAAAAGCGGTGATTGCTCGTTTTAAGCGACCAATGAAAACTGTTCCGCAAAGTTTCGTCCAGAGGGCCAGAAAGCGATTCGATTTGAAAATGTTTAGCTATTATTTTAAAAAAATAAATCAAAACTATTCCGAAATAGAGTTGTTTACTTAATTTAAGTTTTAACTGAACCGACTTCAAGAGGGAAAGCAAACATTAATCCTGAGCGTATGTTTAACTTGTTTCCAATTATGGAAAAATGTTCTAAAAACAAGAATTGAAATTCTGACTCATCAGATTCGAGACATCTAATAAATCATTATATCAGAATTAAAAAATTGTGGGGCTCTGGGTGCAGCCCTCGGCAATCTTTTCTATTGCTGAAATCATAGGTAAACCATTACATATTATATAACCTCTTTTTATTTTGCAATTGAGTTACATGTTATCAAAGGTATCATCAAAGGACGCCCATCTGTTAAGCTTTCCATTGCTAACATGCTTTGAGATCTACCACAGAATTACAATGTTTTTGTTCATCTATGTGAGAGCTGCGTATATTTGCACAAATACCTCCGTAATCATGTGTTGAACAGATAAGTTCTCCACTTGTAGGTCAATAACGATCAGTCGCTTTTGTGTTGTTGCTCGGGAAACAGCGAAAGCTTCATTTCGCCAGCCGAACGGTATAGGAATGGTTCGATCGATCTGGGGAAAATGTTGCAACGACGAAGTGGAAATAATTTACTATGATGAACAGTATCGGGAACGGTCGTTGAATGTCCTGCGGAAATCCTTCTTTGTTCATGAAGCAGTTTGCATTGGTTCAGAGGTTAATATTGATCCCCAAGCTCAGAAGGATTTAGAGCAACTCTGCTTAGATGTTGCTCGCAGCGGGACGTCCCTGATAGCGAGACATGTGCCTAGCAATGAAATTGTCGGCGTTTCCTTCAATGTGCTACAGGTAATGAAAATAATCTGATGCCATTCCGCATCTATTTAGCAAATTTAGTTTAACAAAATTTTCTCGATTCTCCCCCCAGACGCCCAGTGCACCCGATGACGCCAATTACTTTGAATCGTTTCGTGATAATCACTGTATCTCAGAATGCTCCAAAAACCTTATGCAATACATGATAACGATGGACTCTAAAGTTGATCTGTTTAAAAAATTCAATATAAATTGTCTACTTGAGATAATGTTTTTAGCAACGGTACCCGATTTCGAAGGTAAAGGCGTTGGAACCAAACTAGTTGAATGTTCAGTCGAACTTGCGAGAAGTTTGAAGAACGGTGAAGCAAATGAATCCAAACACAAACGGCCTGAACTAGTTTCCTCTCTGTTCACATCGAGAATCTCGCAGAAAGTTGGTACGAAAAATGGATTCAAACAAGTGAATGAAGTGCCACATGGGGAGTTCGTGTTTCGTGGTAAATCATACAGTGAACGGATTGGACCCGACCATCCAACTTCAGTATTAGTAATCAAAGAGATTTAATCTTTCGATTACGCAACACCGTAACCGGGATGCATAGTGCTAATTCACGTATTTACTGATAAGTTAACAATTTTATTTTCTGGAGAACACGTTCTCGTCTGTTATCGCTGTTTTTTTTTCACAATATTCGCGGCATTTCTGATAAGTTCAATGTCTCATTTTGTACGTCACTTACCTATGCAAAATATGGAGTTTACACATATGATCCTATAACATATAAAATGACAGATTTTTTATTTGGTCGCAAAACTTTTTCAATATTTGATTGATATTAAGTTTATTTCTTTTTTCAACACAAAAGAAAAAAAAAGTAATAAAAACAAGAATGTTCAATAAGTGTTTTAGAGGTCTTTATTTCAAATCAAATGTGATGACATTATGACATTTTATGACATGAAATTCATTTCTATTGATCTGATCTTATAAAATGTACATGTTAACTTATATTCTAAGAGATCCCATCATCATATCTTTCCTATTTTTTCTTTTTATCTAGCTTTTTGAAGATTTTGGGATCATCTATTGAATTTGAAAACCTTTTAGCTGTGATTTTATTTTCATCTACAGGAATAAAGCAATGAAATTTCGTGATACATTTGTCATTTTGTTTAACTGCTCAACTACTCCATAATCTTGGGCATATCTACATCACTGATTTCTTTTAGAAAATCGAAAGTCTGTTGACTGTTCAATATGCGATGTTTTTTTTGCAATCTGTATATAAATTGTTATCTTATGACAAGTCATTCTCGAGTGACGTTTTTGACATTTTCACACAAAATTACAATCGCTGGATGTTTCAGTTATGGACCCTTTCAAGCAAAAGCTCTCAGTTGCCTAGAACGATTGGCTACTGAACCATGCTGGAAAAACTATTTCTATACACGACCTTGCAGTCATAGATGCACCGATTTTTAATGCTTCTGTAACTGCGGGTCTCGGTGCTCGATGGCACGAACGAAACTCCCTTAAAAATGCCTCAGGGTCGGCGTTAGCTTTATTATTTGCGTGGGGAAAAACCTCGCGTTTGGCTACGTTGCCTTACCACCCACTTTCTAAACCTACACTCACCTGGAAGCTGGGTTGCGACGACTCGAAGTTCTGGTTGTAGAAAGGACGGTTCTCCAAGCTTTATTCGTCGTTATCGGGAAATAGCGAACTCCCGTACTTTTTTTTCGCGAGCACTCGCGGTTAACGCACGATCGCACCTTTTACTTTATTTCTTTTCAAGTCCCTTTATACCTTTTTACAATCCTGGTCGTCGAGAGGTTGACCCGGTCATTGCCATTATGATCCCCGGTCCAGGTCCGAATTCCCATTTTCGGACCTATCTTAATATTTGCCGCCCATGCCGGTAATTTTTCAGAATTCGCGAACTAAAATGCGCTAATTTAGTGTGTCTCACACGTTCATCTCCACGAACAGTCCACGTAATAACCTAACTCGATCCAGCATGAGAGATTGCGAAAGTGCTCCAGGGGCACATTCGGACAAAAAGACAAACTTAAAAAATTCTAATAAACCATTCGTAATCACATCAACGCACAACTCTAACACACACAAAGGAAAAAAGTGTCCGAATGTGCCCCCTCTCCCCTATAGGTTTAGTGGAGCAAATTATACAGTCTAAAATCCATGTCGACTGCGTGCTGAATAAACGTACATTAAATTGTTCAGTCATAGTGTATCAAGTCTCTGGAAACTATTTTTTGTTCAGTCAGAGTGATACACAAGTAAACATAGCAAATTGTGATAACGAGGAGTAGAGGTCCATTAACGCCCGTCGACTCGTGTCCCGAGAAGCTGAAGGTCATTGTGGAGAGATTATTCCCGAGGCATGATCCAACGACTTGGCCACCCACACCGTACGGAGTTAATGCTGCTGAACGTTCACGAGTCTCCAACGAGGAACTGGTAGCAGTGGCGAAAAGCCTTCTGTCCCGACGAAATCCCCAATGTGTCCTTGAAAGCAGCGTTACATGCGTTTCCAAATAGGACAGTGTCACAGAAATATCTGAACGATGGTTACTTCCCTAAACAAATCCCCCGGGAGTATCAACATCATATAGGCCTATTAGCCTACTAGATACACTCGGAAAACTCTTGGAGAGGATTATCCTCAACCGACTGACGAAATGTACGGAGATTGACCATGGTGTGTCAAAAAGGCAGATCGGCTTTATGGGAGATTATACATTTTGGAAGAACTTAATTACACATTTTGGAAGAACAAAAAGTCATCGGAAATTCTAGTATTTCCTTTGTATTCTCTCTCCACGATAGAAAGGAAGGAAGGAAGGAAGGAAGGTCTTGTATTATAGAGACTTTAAACTTTTGCAGTTCATTCGTCTCTAGCCTTGAGAAAGGCACTTTGAAAACTCTACTCTACTCCAGCGCTACCACCTCCGCCCTCTTGCCTTGAGAAAGGCACTCGATCCCTCGCCGTCCAGCTCGTCCAGCAACGATGTTGTCCAGTCGGTGTCCACACAAAGAATGATAGAAAGGATGATGATGATGATGATGTTGGATTAAAGAGGCTTTAAACTTTTCAGTTCATTCGCCTCTAGAGTAGAAAGGAAAATCGGGAGAGAGCAGTTATACTCAGAGCGTACCTTGCATGTTTGATAGGGGAGATGGGGGTAAGACGGACATATTAAGGAAAACTTCAATTGTATCTTTGGAAACTCCTGTTTTCAAAAATTTAAAAGCAGTTTCTTTCAGTTCAATATACTGGTTTTCGAAATAAATGGCCAAATGTTTTATAAAAATGTGTTTTTCCATGTTTTTTACTGAAACTAAAACAAGCCGAAAAGTTGAATCATTTTTATCGGTGCGGGTATAATGGACATGTAGTGGGGGGGTTGGGGGGGTTTAATATGGACAGGTTCATAACATACGAAACGTAGAGGTTTATCGCTTGCGAGAGGAATAATTTCACCTCTCTCTCAGTGTTTGTGCGTCCAGTAACTGATATAGAATAAGAAGAGAAAGCAATATAAAAAAGAGTTCAATATTTTGTCCTTCACTTTCTATCATGCATAGGACGTGATTAAAGATGTGACTGTCTATTTCAACCCTCTCAGTGTAATTATTTCAATAATTAAAATTTACCACTTACGAATGAATTTGCTTTTCCGTACGAACCACGTCGACTACAACTGCTAGAGAGCAGAAACGTCCATCAGTGCTATAGCGAGGATAATGCCGAACAACGATGGCCCCTGTAGTAGCAAAAGACGTCTTCTAGCTACTGTATCTGTATATGTATTGTATCAAGACGCACCACGCATGGGGTACACACTAGGGGGCGTTGTTGATTAATGGTCAGCTGCATCCCAATAGGAAGAGTCCCGAGTCGGGCATACGTACAGAGCATTGCAGACTGCAACATCCCAATTATGAGAACACTTGTAATACTAACCTCGAGCCAACCGCGAGTAATCGGTTACATATTAATAACATAGTTGTAAGGCAAACATTGTCGAAATATTAAACTCCCGGCCCCGTCAGGCTGACGCCATTTATATTTACAAAATATATATTCTGGATTAAAAAAAGCTACTGTATCCTCGTCAATACTGCGGTACGGAGCGCCAGTCTGGTCTGCGGCTCTTGAAATCCATCGGAATCGTAGAAAACTGGACCGTATGTTTCGGCCCATGACAATGCGAGTCGCTAGCGCATATAGGACGATCTCGATGGAAGCAGTGTGCGTTAACGCCGACATGATCCCGATTGACATCACCCTTCTGGAAGACGGCGAGTGCTATATACGGAAAAAAACCTGTGGTATCCGGATAACAGAGAGAGCAGCATCACTATTGGAGTGGTATCAGGAATGGGACACGGCGGTGAAAGGCAAGTGGACGTATGGGCTCATACCGGTTCTATCAACCTAGGAACTAGGAACAGGAAACACGGAGAGGTGAATTTTCACCTGACACAGTTCCTGTCTGGACATGGCTGCTTCAGCCAGCTGCTG